>NW_028289244.1:2578687-2730375 GCF_059628265.1 Tinamus guttatus | reverse complement strand
CTTTGATCCTCAAGGACCATATAAATGGGTGCGTTATGTTGAAATACGTAGAATTTCAGTAGTAGAAAAATACTGTATCTTGCACACACACAGATCTGTATTTCTTAATTGCATATAGATTAATGAAGGATTATTGTGGAAGCAGCAGGAAATTAGCCTTCTTTGCTGCCCATCTTGTCCTTCTTGGCACACCAGTATCACAAAATCTGCAAAAAAGTGGGGAGACCATACTTAAAAATGCCCAAATGTCCCTTCCCTGTTCCCAAAACAGTTCCATGCCTCAGGTAACCTCAGGTGAAAGGAATGATTTTGTCCTAAATACCCATTTTCTTAAAATATTGTGAGATGTATCAAGGAACCTAATCCCTTAGGGTGCTTGCCTCTAAATAGGCCATAAAAATTAAATGCACTTTTGCACTTTCCCTTCCCTGTAAACTCCATCGCATTTCTTCCCAGTTGCACTTTGTTGCCAAAAACACCTTGTGGTTTCCAGGAATATTCAAATGCTTTCTTTTATTTTTATTGCGTTTTTCCTTCATAACGTGAAATCAAAAGTATGGGAGCGCAGGAAAATCACAGAGTGAGAAACTTCTGCCACCGTGGAACATTCTTAAAACCAAGTGGGCTGGTTTATATCCTGCCCAAACGCAGACAGAGCAGCCCTCGGCTGCTTGCAAAGTCAGACGCAGACCGATCATTATCTGCATCTCTTAAGTCATGATTTCCCTGTTATTTTGCTGTTTTACAATTCCAATTTTGTGGGGCGATGGGGAAACCCCCCTCACTCCTGGGCTTTCTGTTGACCTATTACCCCTGGAAACTATTTATTGCGTACGAACGTTGTTGTAGGATTGAAAAACCAACAAATATGAACACAATAAATCTATGATGCCTCTTTTCTTGTGAAACCTCTTGCTAGTGCTGTTTCTGACATGAGGAAAAAGAACTCGCACCCATGTTTTGCATGGAAAAAAGGTGGTTTTAATGTCATTTCTTACTTACTATCACTTTTTGTAGATGACAGGTGATACAAGCTTAGCATTATGTCATGCATTACTACAATACCTGATTTACGATAGCAGAAAGCGTGCGGGTGTCTTGGTCGTTGGTAAGCATCTCCGATTTTCCCAGGCAGCGGATGCATCAGAGCAAAAGGCCCTTGTGGAGCTACCAATGCCATTTGGTGGTTAGAGAAGTCACCTGCAAGTCAAGCAATTTGCCTTCTCTTTCCTGGATGCTGATCCAACAGGAAAAAGACAACAGTTATCCTTAAAAAAACGCCTGTATAACAGTAGTGGGGACGTTCATGAATATTGGCAGTAGCTCTGGCACGATGGCAGAAGATCATTGCAGGGACTGGTGCTTGTGCAGTCTGCGAGTTGGCTTCCATGAAGAAATAGCTTTGCTGCAGTTCCTAGAGCCTCACTGCAGTTGACTCCACAAGAAAAAGCCTGTAAAAGCAGCGGAAAGAAATCGATCTCTTAGAGATTTGTTATTTGAATAGCTCCAAAGTGGGAGAGCAAGAGAAGATGGGCTCACCTGGCAGGAGGCAGAGGGTAGAGGGTCGTTACCTCTGCTTTAGTTTTCCCATAGTACGACCTGGTATTGGAGATGCCTTCATTTATGGCAAGTAAATCTTAGTCTTCCAACAAGTGTTGGATGCAGGGACATTGGAGAAGTGTTAGAGAGAAATGAGTGCTCCCTGTCACCAAACTCTTCTTCCCTTATTCTTCTGTAAAACTAAAGAGTGAAGCGTGTCCACATGCCTTGGGCGGGTGTTGTGAGAATTAGTCAGATAAGATCATCTTTGTTATACAAACATGTAAATCTGTTTTTAAGTAATGAGTTACGGTTTGTGTTAGAGAAGCACTTGAGAAGCCCAGAGCCTCTCCTTCCCACAGCACAGTGTATACCAGACTTGTTCCTACCGCGCTGCGAGACAAAATATATATATATAAATATATATATATACACTATATATATATATATTTACACATATATATGTACACCAGATGCACTTGGGCAGTCATGGCCTGTCCAAAAATGCCTTCTGAACCAGTGATCTCTGAACCTGTGACCAGAGCACAACAGCTCTGCAATCCCACGGGTGTCCCAGCAGAGACCCAGGTGTATAAAAGTGTCCTGCCCGGAGCGGATCCAAAGACAACGCTGGATTGTTCCAGTAGCCGTGCTCCTACCTGGATACCTGAGACCTTGCAACTGCAGGGCTTGTGACTGGGTTTGTGGCTGTTTTCTCCAGCCAAACCTTTCAAAGAAAGCAGCTCTGGTGTGACAGGATTGGGGACAATCGTCCTTGTTGACAACTACAGTAGTTTTGCAAGTGCTTTTGGTGCCTTCATAGCATATAATCTACCATTACTTGATACTAATACGAAAAACAAAAATTACATTGTTGTGGTGACATGTGGCATGGAATCGCCCAAAAATCTTGTGTTCCAGAGGAAAGCAGGTCATCTTTACCGCTGTGTTTTACGAGGGGTCATGGCATTTCTTTCCAGTTAGAACTGTGCATGTCTGGAAGCAACCAAGCTCCTCAGCACGGACTCCCGTCGAGGTGCGTGTTTGGAGGAAGGGCTTCTCCTGCACTCCTGGTCAGCGCCCGTTCCCCTTGCAGAGCTGCCTATTCCCCATAGAACGCGCACGTGCAGGCCACGTCGTGTCACAGCCACCGGCCGTCTTCACCTCCGCTGTCCCCTCCACCCCGTGCCACTTCCTCTGCTGCAGACGCTGCGTGACACATTGTGCTAGAGCGCGATAGGGGAGATAACAGCGAGCGCTGCTTGTTACAGGAACCGTGCGGCTCGATGGATTACCGCTTCCCTGCCTTTTGTTCTGGCAGTTTCACAATAGCAGCATGAGCCAAACTGAGAGAGAAAGTGGCGTTACAAGGGCCCGGCACCACGGAGGAGGGGGTTCAGCCCCACCGGGAGAGATCCAGCCCTTCCCATCCGCCTGCCAAGGAGCTCGGGGAGGATTCGGGTCCCCACGGGGAGGATTCGGGTCCCCACGGGGAGGCAGGAGCAAAACTGGAAGGGGACAGAGCATCAGCCTCTTTCCTGGGGTCTAGATTGCCGGGCTATGAGTGAACCTCTCATCCCGTTCGTTAATTTGTGGCAGTGTTTAAGAATGACTGGAGCAATGGCTGTTATCCCAGAAAGCCGGCAATGCTTCCTCAATGCTCCTCACATCCCCATGGCCTTTTCTCAGCAGCTGCACTTGTGCCCGAGGACAGGGAAGGCCCCGTTTCAGACAGTGCCACTCAGCACTGAATGCCTTAAATGCATCCTGCAGCCTGAGACACACAGGAACAGGTACTTTGCAGCCCTCTCCTGCATTTTAGCAGTGCTTGGGCTCTTTCAGCCCAAGAAAGCTGCTTTCTTGCAGCTTTCCCTGCAAGTTTCACACGCAGCATCTCTCTGGTGCCAGTCATGATGGTTAGAACTAAATTCATTACATCACCTTTCAAAATGACGGCATCTTTTACATAATTTTAGTGAAATTCTTTTGAGAGGCGAAGTATGAGATACTGAATTTTCTTTCCCCTTGCAACTTGCCGCAAGCAGGTTCAAGAACAGTCATCTGCAGCCTTAGGACCTTGGAGCTCTTTCTCTCGTTTATAAAAATGAATCATTCTTCTCTGGGTTTTGTGCTTGCTACACCTTGTGACTAGACACACTGCTGGCAAACGACATGCACAAAGATAAGAAAATAAAACCATCAAAGAAACACTAAAATCAGTTGGACTTTGCTTGGCAATACTTAAAACCATTATTATCATTATATATCTTATTTGCTCGGGAGATATTTGGAAATCTGCCTAAGATCAGACACTGATCTTAGCCCCAGGTGAGCCCCAGGTGAGCCCCAGCTTCAGTAGGATATGTTGATGTTAATGACATCTTTTTGCCTGCTTAAGGGCAGTGACATGCCCGAATATTTTGCT
This sequence comes from Tinamus guttatus, assembly GCF_059628265.1. NCBI lineage: Eukaryota > Metazoa > Chordata > Aves > Tinamiformes > Tinamidae > Tinamus > Tinamus guttatus. The sequence continues at coordinate 2,726,411 of NW_028289244.1, read as the reverse complement.
GATTTGGGAACCAAATACTCATGAGAAAGGCTGGTGATTTTTTGTTTGGACTAGAACCAAATGATATAGTTAGGGGAAACTATCTAATCTGAACTTAGAGCAGAAACTGTAGGAAGATATGAGAATAACGAAAGATAAAACAGTTACTTTCTGATTTTCATCTATGTAATAGTCTTTTGTGTTTTTTTATTATCTTCTAATTTTATCACAGGTGACAAATGAAGAAATGCATTTGCCTGATATGTCTAAGTTTAACTGCCTTCATATGTCAGTCAAAGAAACCATCAGTAGGGCAGGAATAGGTGGCTGACACAATCATCTCCCCTGATATATTTTTCTTCCCAGCAAGGTTCCCGTTTTGCCTGTTTTGTTTCTGTTGAGATGAGTGGAGAGGCAATACTGAAGGGTACCCGAGCTCACTGCAATATCGAAACATCTCCATGAAAGCCAAGATGAAATATATCCTGCGAAAGAAACGGGCCACAAGATGTTCCAAACAAGCCCATTGAGAACTTTTAATTAATCTTGGGCATGGTCATGCTTCCATATATTAAGATACTCCTGAGCTCACCAATAATGAACATTTGGAATGTGAGGGAAAAAAAGAAAAAAGAAGTCAAGTTGCCTGGGGCAGGAAAGGCTGCCGCCTTGCAGTAAAGCAGCTAGCAATTCAGTACCGTTGCACAGATTATCAAAAAATAAAGCTGGTGCAGAAAGGAAACCCAGAGTTAATATTTGGGGCATCAGTGCACGCATTTTCTGTTCCTGCGACCAGAAGAGGTTGTGCAAACATTAACATATGCCAAGAGAGGCCTCCTCTACCCTTACGGACACAGCACGCGGGACAGGGAGGGCAACGGGCTCTGTTGGCTCTATGGACACTCCTGCATTTTGCTGTAGCATCTTTCAAGAGGGAATTGCTTTGCCTGGAGCTTGGCAGAAACGGCACCATTTTCACACGTGGGAGAGGATGTGCAGATGCTTCAGAGCCCTCTGATGGATCCAACAGTGTCAGGAGCATTTGCAACCATAACTAATGTCAGAGGCTGAAGAACCCTCAGGAGTTGGAAATATTTTAGAGCTACATTTTTTTCACCTTTTCCTTAACTTTCCTTTTCCTTCCTGCCAAATCTTAGCTAAAAAAAAAAAAAAAATCAAGCTTTGGCTTGGACCAGTTTTGATGAATTTTTAAAACTATGAAACAGGCATGTATATAATATAAACTCTTGGGATACTGTCAGTGTTTATGTAAATTAGTTTATTGATTTTTTTATCAATTCCCGTGGACAATAAATACAATAAATAATTTTCCTCTTCTCCGTCCTCATCTCCGAGTTTTGGGTTGGTGAAGCTTTCAGCTCTTCAAGCTTTACTTTTCTTGATGGCTTGGTAGGTTTTCAGGATCGTAGTCAGAAATTCCTTCACATTCCCCTTGTCTCTGGACTGGCAACGAGTGCTGCGCGAGAGGTGCTGCGGTAGAAGAAAGGAGAAAAAAGGCTTTAAATATCCTTGGAGCTAAGTAAGGATTTCAAGCGCTGTTCCCGAAGAGCTGCGTCTTGAGCGGCGAGAGGGGCCGTCTGGGGTGTCCTGGAGGATGTGAAACCAGACAGCAGAGCAGTAAGAAACAGCTCATGTCACTGACACGAGCTACAAGAAGCTCCTGCTGCAAAAGGAGCAACGGGGCAGGCGAGCACGGTCGCTGGTTGAGGATGCTGAGGGTGCTTCGTGCCCAAGCATCCTTGAGGAAAACAGAGCTCACCGAGGTCTAAAGCACCACGAAAGGACGTGACCGGCCTGTGCTGAGCCCAGTCTGAAAAGGGGAAATAGCCAAGCAAGGAGATGAAGCTCCGGCCTCGTGTGTGTTGTTTAAGCCTCACGCTTGGAAATGGGGAGTTTGGAGAAGGCACCGGGTGGGAAAAGCCGTCTCCAAGCGTCCTCTGCTGAGTTCAGTTGCTTCCCCATGTATCTTCCAACATCATGTCTGGCTTTTGCATAGAAGAGGTGTTAAAACACATCTGAATTTAATCAGACAACTACAGGTATTTAAGCTATCTAAAATAAATAAATAAACTGCTCTGTTTTGAAAAGCTAGATAGCTACAGCAAAGCAAGAAATCTCTTACTCCACAGAACTTTCTCTCCAGCTGAATTTGGAAGGACTGGTTGAGGAGCCGAAGGATCTCCTTGGGCTCCACGTTGTTTTCCATGAGGCGCTCGGTTCCTTCCACAAAGCAGGAGAGCTCGTGGCCAGCCTGCGGAACAGAGAGGGCGTCAGGGAGACCTGCCAGGGCGGAAGAAACACGGATTCCTTCGCCCGCGAGAAGTGAGGAGAGCACAGCAGGAAGGCCCACGAACGCCACGGCCTTCGGCGGGCCCAGCATCCCCATTCCCCAGGGAGCCGATTCCCAGGGAGCTCCACCAAGTGCCCGGAGCCGCAGATGTCCAAGTCGAGTCCACCGGGAGCTTGTGCCTGACTCCAGGCTTGACTATTTGCCCTGCAAGGGAGGGCTCCTGCTTCTGCCCCTCGGGAGGAAAAATATCAACCTCTGTTATCACTTGTTGCTCACGTATTAAAAATCTTCCTCATAAACGAAAGCAAAACTTATGCAAGGAGCAAAACAAGTTTCAGCAGAAGTAGTACCTAACTTTCTCTAAGACTTACAGTAACAGAAAAAACAGCATATTTACTTACCTCAGGAATAGGAAGGCATAAACATGACTGAAAATGAAAAGAGTGAGCATTAAAATTCAGCTAGCAGTGAATACGCAGATAAATTGTGATTTAGTCTCACAGTACTCTCAAGGGGGATTTACTCACGCTGGTGGTGGGCTCCTTACATGGGCAATTTACAGAAATTTGATCCTGCACATTTTCACCCTGCATATTCTGAAAGAATAAAGAGGAAGAAGCCAGCATTTACCATCACACAAATTACAAACAAGCATTTTCACTGCATTAAGGTGCTGAAGGTGCACTTACAAGCAGACGATTTGTAAAGCGGATAATTTCGCTGACTTGGCAATAGTGGGCTTGCACAGCGAGCAGCAAAGAGGAGAGGAGCAGGTACGTCAGCATGCTGGCACCCGCGTGCATCTGTCTGATGGGCGAGGGACAGGAGGACACTCCTTTTAATCGAGTCTGCACAAAATTCCCATTCTCACATGGAAAAACCCAATTATAAAACTGATACCAGGTGCCCACTATTTCTTCCCACTAGCTTGGAGAGCATTTTAGAAAAATCAAACGTGGAATTGAGTCACCTACTGCAGTGACTTTTCTTTAGTATCGTGGAAATTCACACGGGCTCCTCAGAAGTGATTAGTTTGAACATTATAATATCACTCCCCAACAGGAAACAATGGTCGAAAATCTTCTACGAAGGCATTTTTTTTTTCAGATGTGGGTTTTGCTTGTGCAAATCGTGGCTCCATGAAGGCAAAGAGACAATAACGTTCGGCATCGCCAGAGTTCCTTGGAAGATGCAGAGATGTCCAGCCAGCTTATGGTCTCCTGGGTGCAAAGCAGGACCTTGTGCAAGGGAAGCTGCTAATGCTGCAGGGCCCCGATGTCCAAATCAAGGAAAAATGCCCAGGTCCGGAGTGGTGTCTGGAGAAGCTGCCTGGAACTACAGTTCCTGCACCTGGAGCGCAGTCCTCTAGTCCTTGATGCTGGTCTTGCCAATGCAAGATGCACTGATATGAAGATACAGTTCAGGTCCTTTGGGGGTCAGACCAAATACCACAGGCCATGCCACCCTCACCCATCAAAGGAGACAGGACTAGCTGCAGAAATGCTCTTTAAGTGACCAAAAAATATTAGCCTGGAAATTCTGCCAGGCGAAGTCTCCACAGCAGGTTGAACGCTGCAGGTTGCCGTGGCCCCAGCGGTTTTCCTTTGCTTCTCAAGCAGCCCTTGTTGGCATCGCTAGAGCCAACGTTCACCGTGGGGTTTCTCTCAGATCACCCGCGTGGCTGGTAGCCGTCCCTGCCTCCCGGGCCGCCTCGCTGCTCTTCTCTAGAGGCTTCAGGCTCCGGCCTGGCCCGAGGCCGAGCGGGCTGCTCCTGCAAGGAGAAAACACGAGCTCGTCCCTGCGTGCCGGGCCCCGCATGGAGGCAGCTCTGCCCCTGCCAGCCCCGAGCACCGTCCCCATCTGCGGGCCCCGCTCCAGGCCTCTCCTTTGAGGAGCATCCTGAGGTGATCTTGTGTGGGAAGCGCGCATCCTGTTGGGCACGCGCTCCAAAAGGCCCAGGGCAGCAGCTGGGGAAGGGCAGAGCCTTGGCAATCCGGAGCTGGCAGTGGCGGGACCAGCTGTGCGTTGGATTCCGTCTTAGCTACCGGAGAAGGGCTAGAAATCACCCACTGGGGATGCAGACTGTGCAGTGCGGCAAAGCGGCTGCCCTCATGGGCAGAAGCTGCTCAGGGATGGAGCTTCTGGCTCCTGCAAGGCAGCTTTTTCCTCATTCCTAGGTCAGCATGAGCGCACGGTACGAGCTGCAGCTATCAGTTTGAAGCATGTATCCCCTAACAAACCATCCTAACCCCTAACAAACCAAGGGAGGTGGGACCTCATGGGATGCTTCTGAGATGGCTGGAGAAGCTGTTTTGGATCATCTGAGAGGACACAATTAACAGGCATCCCAGATCCCCCACGCTTGTGCGAGGGCCGTTGTAAAGAGCCGTGGGCAGCGTGGGCCAGGGGACTCTCCGGGCCAGCCAGCGGCCTCAACTCGCTTCTCCTTTTCAAGGAACGTGTGTTTCAAGGCACCAATAGGCTGTGTCATTGCAAGGTTTTTACAAAACTGGGTAACAGACCCAATGCATGGATGGGCCTCTTCACCCAACGAGCAAAGGTGCAGTGAAGCTGTTCTGCAAGTGAAAATAATTAGTGGCATGAACTGTACATGACAGATATGTGATTACACTCTTCCATACATGCCACATAGTTTATATTCCCTGGGCAGCCGATAGCCCAGATCTCATCTATTAAACCTGTCATCCCAGAATGAAAAAGGCCAAGCCTGAATCTCCAGTCACCTGCGAGTCACCCCTTGCTCCTATTGACTCCTGCCCGTGCCTAAAGCCCAAAAGGAGAAGATCCGGAGAAGATCTGACCATCTGAATCCAAGTGGCAGAACTCGCAGGGAGCTAAAGGGACTGGCTCGGACAAGTTCGCTTAATGTGACAGCTGGGAAACCGATGACATTTGGGAAAACAGAGAGCTGCCCCTCGCAACGTGAAGCAAAAGGCAAAATGGCTTTTTTATGTGTCTTTAGGCACAAAGAAAGATGAATGGAAGGTTTCATTCATTCATTTCAGTTATTTCTCCCTGAGCTTTGCATGCATACTTCACTAGAGCTAATGCAGTCTGTACTGCCGAAGCCTCCATACAGTGGGGAGAATAAAAGCTGCGCTTCCTTAGAATTTTGTTTGTTCCCAGCTGAAACTGTATCCCCAGTTCTCCTTTATGGAAAAAAAAAAGCCATATTTAAAAGAAAATGAGCAATGTGACAGCAGGGAAGATTTGGGATAAGGATTACAAGTGGTCATTTGGGACTGAGAGGGAAACTGCCATTCCCTTTACCCCTTTTTTGTTACTTAAAGAGGGAATTTGGGCACGATTCCCCAGCGAGCCTCGCAGGTCCTCCCTGCGGTCTGCCTCCGCCAGCAGCGCTATCTGTGCAGATTCCATCACCCCTTGACTGCTTGGTGATGTGCTGCTGGTGCTGCTGTTCCTCCAGGCTAAACAGGCAACCAGAGAAGCTGCCTTAAACCCGCAGTAAATCAGAAAGCAGATGCTGGCACAGAGGGCACTTTCTGTTTATTGCTCATAGCAGTCGTGGATTAGGCACGCGAGCACGTGGCACTGGTTAGAGGGCCTCTTGGGGGAACTTAGGTTCTCCTCCAGCATGAAGGGGCTGATCAACGTCCAGGGAAATCACAAGTATTTTTACGGGGTTCAACGGATTCTGAGTTGCACCCCGAACAGTTATGACCTATTTTAGTTTTATTAATTGTTTTAATTAATTTTATTTTGAAAGTCTTCATGTTTCGGATGTGAGGATAACACAGTACAAAGCTGGGCTGAATGAACAGTTTATAATGAGACATGTTTCCTACTCAACCTTTAATTGGGGCCTAAGGGACCAGCAGTTTATGCTGCTAGAGACTTTTGCTTGGTTGCAGAGAAGAGTCGCGTTGTGGTGGATTCTCATCCAGGTTTTTATCCCCTTGCATTAAGGGAATTTCAGCTTAGATGAATCACCAAGGATCAGCACTAAATGCAATGATTTCAAGTGAAGCTATAATACATTTCCCTTTAACCTGCCACTCCAGCAAGAAACAAGCTTTCTTTTTAATATAATTTTTAAACAGCTTTGTTATTTTAAAAGTCTTCATTTTGATGATCAGCTCTGACAACATGTTTTCAAAAACACTTTGCAATTTGTGTGCTAAATAAAAGGCAGCAGATGGGTTTTAGCCCTCATTTCTATGTATCGGATCTTCCCATGTTTCCTCTCTCTTAATCTTTCTGTAAGCAAAAAAAAAAAAAAAAAAAAAAAAAAAGCAAAGTGTAGAGACAAAATAGATGTTTTGGGCCTGCCACTCAAAAAAGCTAAAACAAATTATTTGCAGGTAAAATCCTAACCTCAAACTGATTAGGGAGGAAGGCGAATGTTTTACTCCGCATCCTCCCAGGCCGTAAAAAACGCAGCCACAAAAGACCCCTTGCCAAAGTGGGCAGCTGCCAAGGTGAAGCCCAGAGCTTTTCTGAAGCTTTTTGTTCCCTTTCAAGCTTTGTGGCTGAGAAAATCAGAAGGAAAATGAAGCGCTAGACCCAAGGGTCTGCAATATTGAGCTCAAATGCAAGGGGTGCATTAAACCCCGATAAACAGCCCCTTCCTCGCCAGTGGGAAACCAGAGCTGGGAAGCACTTGCCATGGCCCCGCTGCACTGGGACACTTGGATTTACAGCTCATGGATCTCCATACCTCTTGTGGCTTCCCTATGTGTGCCGGGATGATGTGTATACGCAGCCAAAAAGCAAGGATTTGGGGATTGATCCCTAAACTGGATGGCTGCCAGGGCCGAACCATCCACAACCCGCTGAGCTGGCTCAATGCTCAACCCAACACCCAACAAAACTTCAAGAGTTCAGCCCAGAAGAGCTATTTGGAAAAGCTGAACACACGAAACTCCATCTACATCACTGTGGTCTTCTACAGGTAGATCCCTTTGGCTCCTCTGGAAACCCTCATCCAATTCCCCATACATTTCTGGTTTATATATAAATACTTCTGACTATAATGCCCTTTTAATGTCTATTGACCAAAAAAGCCACAAGAATCACACAGCAAAGCAAAATTTCCAAATCAGTATTTTTGCCTGCAGTGAGGATAATCAGTATAAATGTTCTTAAGAGCGAATCTGCAGCTCGATGTAGTATTTGCATAAAACTCTCTATAATTTGCATTTCTGTAGAAAAGGATTCCCTGCAGATGAAAATCAGAGATGATACACCAGCTTGGTGTAAACTTGCTGTGCACACTTAGCGAGATGCAATAGCTTGCAAAAACCACAACGAAAAGATGCCCTTGATAGTCTAAATTTCCAGAGATAAGGTGCCCTGGAGTACTTTTTGCTTTCCTTTTAAGGAAAGATGACATGTGCTAACGCAGAAATGATGGAAAACGCAGCCACGCTGATTCCTCCCCAAAACTCCGAACCCCCGTGGGGTAGCACTGAGTTTGCCCATGACACAGGGATGTAAAACCCAGGGGAGCTCAGGGAAAACTTGAGGCTCTGGCTGTGCCCTGGGGAAGGGGAGAGCGGCCGGGACCCGCCAGGGCTCGTAGCCGGGTCTGGAGGTGACAGAACCCCCGTTGTTTTGGGGGGCTGGAAGCCCTTTATATTAACTAACTAAAACAACTAATGGTGCTCAGGAAATAAAGAAGGTAAAAGAAATGGGGTTTTCTGGAGAAATAGTAAGAATTAAATAAACACTTGCCTTTCCATAGCCAGGAGCCCTGGGAAGCCTCAGTTCTGCTGAGCTGCCCCAAAAGGTCCCGTAGCAAAATCTGCTGGTGCTCCTGGTCTGCTGCAGGACACGGGGACAGGACCAGGCCCATCACCACAGCCCCTCAGCATCCCACCTGCTCCGAGGGCAACGGCAAACAGGTTTGTCAAACAGCTCCACGGGAAGCCACCAAACAGCTTCAGCAACATGAATTCTCACACTGGACACGCTCACTGTGCAAAAATACCTGTGAGAAGAAGCCCCAGAAGCACCAATCCTTTGGAGAACAGTATTTTGAATTCAGCCCCCTATGTGGAAATAGCAGGGAAGAGGGACAGACAGTATTTCTTCTGACGACAGAGCAGGAACAAGGCCATTTCCAATTCAGATAAAAGGCTGCCAGCCTATCAGCTTGGTCCCCAAGCTCTGAAGTCTGCAGGACTTCAAAGGCTGAAGCATTTCCTGCAGCTCCACCTGACACAGATTGCAGTTTGCTGCATGTACAGCTGGCAGAGATTGTAATTTGCTACAGCTGGCAGAGGTGGGTGACATTGGGCAGTGAACTAGGAGAACATGCTGGGTGGCAAAATGTCAGTCTGAGGAGCAAACACCCAGGAGAACATCTGGGCAGGACCCTCAGTGCTACGAGTTGTCCCTATTTCATGCAATATTGCAGGCATGGATGCTTGCCCGGATTTTCTCACAGGGAAGCAAAGCTTTTCATGCTGCAGTAACGTTTAGTAAAAGCTCAAGTGTCTGGAAGCACGAAGCCCGGATAACAACACTCTGGCCATACTGGCTTTGCATCTCACGCAATCTGAGAGTTGAGGGAGCTGCAAGTGCATCTTGACAAATGGTCTCCAGAAGTAAGAGGAAAGCAGGAACCAGCAGCAAAGCTCCCAATTCCCTTTTGCTTCTCCTGATGCCAGTTTGAGCACCACCAACATACTCTGTCCTCACTTCAGCATCCCCTTTTGTGGGACTGACAGTGTTCGTACCACAAAACAGAAGAGCTCTCATAGCCTAAGTCCACTCACCCTTCCTTGCTTCTCCTGCTGAGGGATGACCAGGATGCTGGATTCTGCCCTGAGAGTGGCATTCAGCAGAAGGACGAATGCACAGGACAGAGTGCAAAGCACTTACTCCTTGGCTGCACCACAGCCCTGCACTGCTGAAGCCACTTTGCAGCTTGATTCCACTCTGGAACCCTTCAGAAACCTGTTTGATGGAAGGCGTTTCATGGAAACACATCAATCACAGTTTAATAGAGTGAACGTAGCTGCTGCACCACCATGCGTAATTGCATGAGGAAAGCTGGCTCTTTTCCATAAGGGTTGGCAGGATTTGCTACACTATGTTTCAAGCAGGCCACATAATTGGTAAAAGCTTTGAAATCTGGGGATGTAGACTATGAGCTGGTCCAGTCCACAAAGAGGATCTATGCAAGTCCTGAGGTTCTCGTGCCAGGTTCAGCCCCAGGAGATGCCAGCCTTGAAGCACTGGGTGGTCATGACAGGGCAACCTCAGCCTATGCTCTTTCAATTGCAAATTCCTTGTTTCCTCAAACCCTTTACACTTAGGTGACCCAGGAGTATTCACTGGCATCTCCATAATTAAAGACTTTCACGTTCCTTTCAGAGATTTGTCGATCTACAGTCTGGTGGTCTTGGTGTTCCACCTATACTAACAAAAAAATCATTGATTTAGTCAACGTTTTGTATCTTGCAGTGTAAACCTCATCTGGGAACACTGAGACCTCCTCAAAAAGATTCTTCTGTTGCACATACAGCACTTAACAGGTTGTTTCAGTAACATCTGCCTGTAGAGCTGTATTGGGACATGTAGTTTAGGAAAACTGCTTTGGGAATCACTGTAGCTGCTTAGATTTTCCCTCATTGTATGCTTTCCCTCATTAATTACCTCTGGAGTCTACCTCTGGCAGGTTACTTTGCACGTTATTTATCCAGGTTGGTAATTATCAGCGTGTGCTGCTATAGCAGTTTGTATAGCCCACGCTCTGCTCCACCCCGTGATGAGGGCTCTTCCATCAGCAGGGCAATGTGGGCTCATCCTGCAGCAAACAGGGACTTGGGCGTTGAGTGGAGCAAGGGGGAAAAGTTGTTTTCCCGACAGCTTGAGCAAGGGAAGCCAGCGAGCTCCGCATGGACTGTGTCCTCTCCCTGTCCTCGCGGTGGATGCGGATGCCACCATGTGGCCGAACCCTTTTAATCACTTCCCATTTTATTTTGTTATATTAAAAGCTTCCTTCCCCTGCTGTCCTTCAACACCAGCTGACGCACAGCTCGGACAGAGCACCCGTTATCCCAGTTTGCCCTGAATCCTGAGGATCCTCCTCAAAATTGGTTTCATTGTAGGGAGAAAATCAGGAAAAAATATCATATCACACAGCTCTGTACACATAGGTTGGCACTAAAAGCACAGAACTTAGGGACAGGATAATTCAGATATGCAGCTCATTGCAAACCTCATCATTTTAATCCATTCATACTCCATTTTACATAAAGTCGTTAGATAGCTGAAGCAGTTCATTTGCACTGAAGAAGCCATTTTCCCCAAGTATTATTCCCAGAGTCATCTGATATTACACACCTAGAGAACATACTTTATGTGTATGTATTAAAATACGCAACATGGAAAGAATGATTTTTTTTTTAAATCGGCCAATAACAAATATTTGTGTGAAGGCTCATCCATTTCATACATAACATTTATCCGAACCAGCTCCTCTTGTTCTTGCCAAGTCAAAGGCACTATGTGAAACCTCCTACCCTACAAGCCCTGAGATGAAGCAACATGAGCTTTGTTTCTGCACCTCTTTAGGGCCTCTTCTGGGGGAAGCGGGTGCTAATTCAGGTCCCAATGAAGAGCAATCCCCACTGCTACAGGAGATCAGGGCACCCATTTCTGAACTTTGCTCTAGAGCCAAGTTTGCAGGTGCTGTTTGCTGGGACGTGGGGATCCTCAATTCCCTTGCCCCCTGTTACTGTTCCTCCATTTCTTGAGGGACAAGGATGTTGGAGTTCCTCTTCCTTCCCTTTTAATGGAGCAAAGCAGAATGGCTAATCCAGGTGTCTTCAGAAACCTTTATTGCGGTTGCTAAAATGGCCATCGATGGGCTCCTTGCCCAGAGCTTTTCTTCTCCAGAGGAAGATGGGGGAACTGTGCATTTTCTACAAGATCCTGTTGTCCCAGGTAGTTCTTCTGTGATGCACTTGGCTCCGCACGCGAGGCTGCTCCCCGCCACCTCTCTGCCAGTGCCACCAGTGTCACTAGTCCCAGTAGAGCTGGTTCTTCTGCTCTTGGCATCAGAAGCCCCATGCTTAGAAAATAAAGCATGGATAAACGAAAGTAGCATAAACAGAAATGATGATGATGATGATGCAAGAATTTGAGAGTAAGTGAAAAGCTGAGGTAGACCAAAAAAGATACCTGGTTCTGCACCCACATCCTGTGGGTAGGATTGCAACACGTCTGAAGTTGGCCCATATGTTTTGCAGCATATACGGTGGGATAAATCCACATCCCTTAAAGAGGCTTCATTTGGCAGTGGCCTCTGAAGGCTGCTGAGAGATGGCAGCAGAATTTGGCACTTGCCAGGATGGACTGTCAAATCTGAGAAATAAGTCCCTGGAAGTCTACAAGGCAAGTTAAGGGGCAGCTAGCTATCTGAAATACAGGCTTGTTTTACTGTTTTCTGAGGAAGAAGGAGCAGTTTACACTCCACATTTATCATCCTCTTGTTTTCTCAATTTAATTTACAGCTTGGATAACAAACTGTAGTTGACAAAGCCCTCCACATCTTTTAAATTGCGTTAAATTGTGACAAACAACATGGAGAATTTCATTTTGTAAAACAAAAGTACCCAATCATAAGGGTGGAGTCATCCATTTTTTTGGTACTGAAACCAGACTAGGATTTGTTAGGAATCTAGGACTTCCTACATGGAAAGCATCCCCACCCCCAGCATGCCTCCCCCTTTTTTTTTTCTCAAGAGGGGAAGATTCCTGTTTACAAATATACATATATATATATATATATCCAATATTTTATAGAAGAAGCTTCAGTTGATGACAGACAGTTCATTTTTAAATAGATATCACTCTTCTGCATAAATAAAGCGAGTTGTTCTACTGGCTCAATGGAAACTTCAGCATTGGTGAAAAAGCCCAGTGCAGCTATAGGAATTATTAAGGTGCTTATAGAAAATCGTGTGAAAGATTTAATAATAATAATAATAATAAAGTGTTCTTTGGATTTGGATTGAGCTGGTGCAGGTTTGGAGCTCTCCCGTGGCCAAGTCCATGGCTGAACAGAAAGCGCAGTCCATGAGCTGGAGGTTTCTGTGGCTGCAGGATGCTGAGGCCGTGTCCCATGATGGGAACAGCACCTCACCTCACTGCTGATTTGGCCCAGGAATGTGGCAGAGTGGTCAGGTCTTCTTCGCTACACTTTTGAAATAAGAAAGAAGGAGATTTATAAAGCACCACAGAAAACAGCAAGGACTGCCAAGAATCATTTTGAGTATTTAACTTCTAAAAAAGGTTCTGTAATCAGATATTTTTAATGTTGCTCCTTTACACAATCCTAGGTTTATGAGAGGAAGTCAAGACTCTCTGATAAGGCTTAATTTCAGGGCCTTGTGGATGTATCTATGAAGGAAAGTATAAGGTGCACAAGTGTTAATGAGTGGTATTTCAAAAATTATGAAATATTAGGGAATGTTCTCCTTTCATATTTTCATTTCTGACTCACACCAATCAAGACAATCACAAAAAAATCAGAATGACTGGAATGAAATCCCAGAAGACCTGGATTGAAATCTAGCATCTTGGCAGTTTTCCTATCTACACCAAATCCCACAGACCAGAATTTGAAACGTGCTCAACACAAAAAGTTTAAGCACCCAGGTATCAGTTTTCCCTCTGACTTTCAGAAGATCCATACAATTGCAAAGATTTGTTTTCTAATTTTAGTAATGCTAGAGGCTCTTTATGCGCTGACCTGGAGGTTAAGGATTGGTCTCAGTTTGGTCTCTTTTCATTGCTTTGAGAGACAGTTCATAGCCAAGAAACATGGCTGAACTCATTGGAAATCCTCGCACTGCATTGACCGTGATGCCCCTGAAAAAGACCTGTTGGGGATGGAAAAAGGTTAGAGCATGAGAATATGCTAGCTATTTTAAGAAGAGAAAACATTGAACTAAATCACAGTGGAATTCTGAAGAGCAAAATTGTGACTTGCTCAAGAGATCCTCTCACTGCTCCTCTTTGCTGACGTGCGCTCCGGAGGATGGAAACGCAGCAGAATGAGTGTGATATTCGTGTGCTCCATAGGGACCACCCTCTAGACCCATCAGCACAGCTGGAATGGGCAGAGGTAACCAACAGTAGCACAGCGCGGGTGGAGAACAGAAAATGGGAAATCTAAAGTTTCTTCCTGCAAAATCCCACCTGCGGCCGATGCCTCTGGCCCTTTCATGCATCCATGTGGATCATGCTGACAAACCCTCACATACACAAGAAGGCCATTGCTTTCATCCAGCAACTGCTCCAACTTCTGGGGTTGGGTCTACAGGAGCAGAAGACACTTGGGAAGCAGAGAAGGAGCAGGGGAGCTGTTGCAATCTGGGATCAGCACCTGATTCAAGCAGAATAAGCCACAGGGCGCTTCATCAGCACCATGTGCAGCAAGAAGCAGGCTCCCATCAAAAGACATTCAGAGGTCAGACGCTCCAAACTACCCTCGCAGGGCTCTGTCTCTCCCCGCTGACCACAGAAGAGGGGCAGCAGGAATAACATCAGCATCTGGGTTAGCTCCCTGCAGCACCAACCCTCACGTCCAAGCACTGTCCGAGCACAGTAGGTGCAAGGCTGCACGCAGGGCTGCCCCATGTGGCTTCAGGAGACCCTGCCTACAAAACGATGGTCTCTGCAGGCTCATTTCTCCTCAAACACCCCATTAACCAGCCACGCTAGTCACTGGGATCACCACTCTAAACATCAGAATTTCACAAATGATGAATTGATTCACATCAGCAAAACCAAAGCCCTCAAGCTCTTACAAAGGCAAAGTTCCCACAGCTGCCTTAGGAAGGGGTTGAAGAACTTGGCTCCAAGACAGAAAGTCTTTAGATTAAAGGGTCTAACCAGCTCGTCCCCCAAAACACTGGGCTCACTTGCCACCACCGTACCCTGCGTTCAGTGCAAACGGGGCTGCTGCCGTGTGGCACCGAGGAGCAAAGCATGGACCCTGTGATGGAGTTTGCAACATGAAGCTGGGATATTGTTCACTTGATTTATTAGGGGTGTGTTATTTTGTTTGAAGAGATGAATTCTCTGGGAGGAGATTCAAGCTTTCCATAATGTAGCACATGTCAAAGCCAACTTAAGTAATAATGAAGATTTATGAAGAGCCCAGAGGCACATACTTTTCTCATCAAAACAAGACAGCCACATTTACATTTTTTCATGCACATCAGACAATTACTCTCGCCGCTGAGAATGCTGCTCATATATCCACGAATAAATGAACAGCCAAACCCGGGTTTGCCATTTCTCAGCGATACTCCAGCAGTTCTATATCTCCCAACATGCAGAAAGAGCTTTCCTTGCAAAAAAAGGGTCCGGTCACCTTATTCAGCTACCCCTCAACCCTCCTGCAGGCTTTCCAGGTGCCTGGCAGAAAACCTGCAAGCAGCTCTGACCTCAAGCAAGAGAACCAAGTGCCTCAATTAACTCAATTTTCACACAGAGCAAGGATGGTGGTGAGGATGAGGATGGAGGGAGAAGGGAGAAAACACATGGAAATGCCCTTTCCAGCTATTCAAAGTCTTAGTGTGAGCTGTGATGCCTGCTTCGATGCTGCTTTAGGAGCACATCCCAGCTCCCCTGCTTTGGGGCACGCTGCTCGGGGGCCACGCAAGCCACAGCTCCTCCAAGGAGCAGCCCACAGTGGCCAAATAGTCCTGGATGCAACTGCGGTCCCTGAAACCAGTGACTTGATGCACCCAGGGCTTTTATCTCGGCAGAGGCAGTCACAGAGGTGAGATTTTCCACTGCTAGCTTATGCTGACTCAGGTTATATCCCCAATTAAACACCCCGACATAAAGTGTTGCTTTACGTTAACAGCCCCAGTAGACTATGACCCCAGGGCTATTGCTTCTGCATTTCTTTAGGCACCTTCTTGCGCTCACCATAATGATTTAGAAAGAAACTGCCCTGGGCTGAGTATTTAGAAATAACTGCCTTCAGTCCCCTCTCATCTGTCTGCAGCTGGGTTTGTGAAAGCCAGTGTATTTCCCAATTGGAAATTCAAAGTCTAATACCCAGATTTTCCTTCAAACACCACTTACTTTCAAGCCCTCGCTCCGGTAGCTCTGCAGGATGCAGTCCAGGATCCCTTTGTACCTGTTGTCGTAAACGCCGTCCGCCTGAAGCCGACTCTTCACCACATCCATCGGAGTCGTAGTCCCCCAGGAAATCGCTCCTAGGAAAAGGCAGGCGAGAAAACCCTCCTTATCCTGACAGGGATCCTCAGGCTTTGATTGTGCCTGGAGATATCTCAATAACTTCCTGTCTGTGTTTTCTTGGCCGCAGCCCAGGGAACTCAGAAATCCACCTCTCTCCTATCACATCCCACTAGAGGGATTTTCTTATCAGGGCAACACCCGGCTCAGGTAGGGAAGGCACCTGGGAGCAAAGCTCACCCCTTCGGGAAGCAGCGTTGAGGCTTCGGAGGTCGCACCAAAGCCAATTGCACGTGGTGCTCCTGGAGATGCTCCCCGAGCAGCAGCGCTGCTGTCACGGGGGTTCTGGGGACAAGAGGGAGCGAAGCTTGGGGCAACCCCCAAGGAAATCCTCAAATAACATCGTTGAAAAGCAAATTTTGTGCTGAGAATGCAGAAAAGAAGCTGCTGCACCTTATACAAACAACATCAGGATCCCTGCATCTGGTCCACGTTGGTATTCCAAGAGGGAAGCTCTGCACTGGGATGCCTGCAGCTGCACGGGCCGCCTTGCCTGCCTGGTGCTCGTCTACCACGATCTCTTGCTTAAGTGCAGCCTCGCTGCCTCCCGCTGCTGCTCTGCTCCGGACCCATCGCGTTGGTGGCACCTCGAGGGCTCCGCGCGCGGCTGGGACGTCCCAGAGCTCCAGGGCTCCGCTCGTGTGCGGGAGGATCGCAGCGTTTGGCAATCCCTGTGCGAGCCCAGCACTGGCCTCCTCCGGGATCCCGCGCTCCGGAGGAGGCAGGGAAACGGGATGGGCTTATTCACCAGGCGGGGGACGTGGCACTGGGCGAGGAAGAGGTTTGGCACCAAGTGCTCTCCCTGGGGCAGCCCCTGAGCAGCCACCCCTGTAGATCTGCCCTGCTAAAAACTGCTGTTGTGCCCTAAAAACTTCTGTTTTGGAGAAAGAGCAATTTCTTGGGGGAGGAAAGTAAAAAAAATCCCAAACCGGGGGCTTACCTGCCACGCCGCCTGCTAGCCACACGGAAGAGGGGCTAGGGGAAATGCATCCGTCCGGGGTGATCCACGCGCAGAAGAACGCGTAAGGGATGAAATACAGGCAATATCCAGGAACGTCCCTCAGCAGCATCGCTCCCGCGCCCCGGTATATCCCCGTTATCCCTTCTTTCTGCAGGACTGTCCTAAAACAGTGAATGGGGCCTCGGTACACGGGCAGTCCAGGCACAGTGGGCTTCGATGGAATGTTTGCTGGGAGACGAAGGAAAAAGAGGGATACAAGTGTTGGAATCATGATTGAACAGGGTGAGCAGGACGGAGGAGAGGATGCTCACGCGGGAGCTGCTCTTTGCAAACCGAGCTCAGACCAAGTCCAGCTCCTCCGCCTTCCTCAGAGCTGCTTCCACCCGCAGCAAACGCCCTCCGAGAGCTGTGGGGCAGAGCCCGACCCGGCTCCAGACACAAATCCCGACGGTCATTGGCCTCCAAGCCCGGCTGGGCAAACAGGCCGCAGACCTGCCCCCCCCCGGCACAGCTGTTTCCTCATTGTTGACCCAAATGGGAACGTCAGGAAGCTCCGGGGTGCTGGTGTCACTGGCTAGCAAGGTTGCCCCATTGCCCGGAGCCTTTTGGATGCTCCCACACGCCGGGATATTCCCTGGCACTCACCAGCCCCCTGTGCAGCCCCAGGCGCGCTGCAAAACCCATCCAGAATTGCCACCGTTGCAGCCGGGGCTCACCGAAACTCAACAAGAAAATCCCAAATCCAAGGCGCGAGCCCGCCCGAGAAGGGTGGCAAAACCACCCGCTCTCACCCCCCTACCTCGGAGCAGCGGCTGCGTCTGCATCTGCAGCCGGATCTTGACGAGGTCCACAGGGGTTCCGATGGCCACGGAGACGGCGCCGGCCGCGGCGCTCGCCAGGGCCGTGTCGCGCAGCGCGGGGGCCGCCTCGCCGGGCCGCCGCTGGCCCAGCAGCCGCTGCGTGTTGCTGAAGACGCCGAACACCACGGAGCTGTAGACGGCGATGCTGGCCAGCGGGAAGGCCATGCCCTTGAAGAAGCCGGCCACCTGGGAGCGGAGCAGAGCCACCCGTAGAGGAGGGCAGCGGGGGCGAAAAACGCTTTTTCGCTTTTATTTCTATTTATTCTCAACTTGGCCAACAGGCTGCAGCGAGTCCCCCCACTGCGTGACTCTGGATCTGCCTTTGTCCCCTTCCCTAAGGAATTGGCTTTCGTGCAAGTGAGCTATTGAGCGCTGTATCCTGCCCTCATCCCTCTTTCCACGTTTCGAGCAGTGTCCCAGGGAAAGTGCCAGGAATGCAGCCCGCAGAGCGGCACAGAGCGAACCCGGCACACCAGCTTTGCACATGCTGAGCAAGTGGCAATTAAGCCATTCTTTTAACGACTCCTAAAGATGATGCAGAGTACAGGGACTTTTCCAGAGCGCCAGAAAAACATCTAAGCAGACACTTCTGGCCAAGTCCTTTCCTGCATTCACCACAGTGAGCAGAATGCCTCCAGCACAGAGCTCACCCCGCCGGGATTTCTGGAGGAGGTGGCAGCCTGCTGAGCAGTACGGGATGCCTAGAGGGAAGCTAACGATGAGCACAAGCCTTTCTCCAGCCTCCTGCGATTTGTGCCCCGGTCTGCCCGAGCTAGGTGGTTATTTCTGCATTTACCAGCCCTTGATGGACTTTTCTCTCATGAGTTGCCCATTGCACCCGCGCGGTGCTGAGCCAAGGTGGATGCAGCACCCTGGCTGCTTGTCACTTATTGCTCCGTGCCAGGATCTGTCCTTCCTCCATGTCCTTGTTTTGGGCTGGCAAGCGAAGACGCCAGGGGTATTGCCAGCTCTGTCCTGCCTTGGGCTCCGCATTCCACTTTGCTACAGTATCTCGTCATATTTCCTTTCTCATCGGTACGTTTTTGCTAAAACAAAGTACTTACAGACTCATTTCTGTACACGGTGAGAACGCAGTTCAGTGTGTTTCCATATCCTTGTCCAGCTTGCAAACGAGTCTGCAAAATACATCCATGAAACAATTAAAATCACATGCTTGCAGCCCGGGGGGAGCTCACGCTAAGCAAACAGCGTGTACTTTGCTTTGACACTGAATCCTCGCTCAGGCACAAAGAAAACAGAGCCATAAAATAAGATATATATAAGTATCCGCCCCTCTCGAGCTTTGCCGGCAGCTGGGCTCAGCAGAGGTGGAGCCTCTGGCAACATCTGGACTCCACAGCTGGCAAACACCAGCCTGGCCCCTCCGCACGCTGCTTATACGGAGCACAGAGTCTTGGGCAAGGTGGTCAGAAGATGTGCAAAAATCAGTCACGGTAACAGGGATAAAATTCAGGGCAGAAGAGAAAACATCTTTTCAGTCCTAGTGGGATTCTAGTGGATTTTTTTGTCTTGAATTCAGAAAGTTGCTTTTTTTTTTTTGCCGTTTTCTCACCCGTCGGGAATGCCCCGTGACCACGGCACGGCTCTGCCCGCACCTCGACCCGCTTCATTGGCACCCCTGGCACGGAGGGCTCCTCTCGCCTCCACCAGGCTTGTTATTTTTTCTTTTACAGAGTAACCAGGGACTTTGAGTTCAAGTTAATGGGTTTTCCGAGTAACCGCAGGCAGCGGAGCTGCTCCTTGCAGACCTGCTCTTTAGCCAAGTGGCTGGTGTTAACGTGGAGCAGTCCCCCGTTCCCAGCTCATGGTGCCATCAAAAAGCACCTGTAAAAAATCCCCCAGTAGGGATTTCCATCAGGAAAAATCCTCTTTTTATGTGTGCATATGTGTATATATGTATATTTATACAGAGATGTAAATATATACATATATATGAAGAGAGAATTTTCCTGATGAAAAAAAAAAAGAGAGATGGATAGAGACATATAGATGAGAGCATCCCTTTGACTGGTCCTTCCTGGGAATCGCAGCACCCTGAGTTTCAGGGGCTTGTCCCAAATACAGGGTCCTGCTCCCCGAATGCAGGTTTGGGAAAGGCCACGATGGACCGAGCACCCACACAGCCGGCTGCAGCTCCTGTCCGTCCTCCAGAGATTTCACCCCAAAAGGGCACTCGCCTTTCATCTTGGATTTCACGTGGAAGCCGGGAAAAGCCCGGACACGCTGCATGGAGTGCTGGGAAAAAAAAGGGCAGCTTGGAGGTTGAAAATTCAGTAGGTGGAAGAGTACTCAGAGTACTCAAGAGTTTTGCATAGAAAAACTGTCACTTGGATTCTGTGGAAATTGCAACACTAGGAAAGAACCTGCTCAAGGAAGAGTTTTGGGAAGTGGGAACTGAGAAGGTGATGAGATGATGTCCTCCATGTCACCTTATGTTCAGTCCTGCTGCTGTCACCAGGTGACAAACCCTTGTCCCCTGCATGCTACAAATGCTGTTCTGTATCTGCCTCTGCTTATGTCCCATCTTCTTATATCTGCAAACCCTTTCTTTGG
Source organism: Tinamus guttatus (assembly GCF_059628265.1). Taxonomy (NCBI): domain Eukaryota; kingdom Metazoa; phylum Chordata; class Aves; order Tinamiformes; family Tinamidae; genus Tinamus; species Tinamus guttatus. Next base: position 2,706,454 of record NW_028289244.1, on the reverse strand, counting down.
AGGCATACTTCTCTTGCAGGTATAGTAAATATTGCCTCTCACGGACCTGGGATAGTGATTCCTGCACTCTGCTCTGGCAGCATTGCCAACGTAAGGAAAATGCTTAAAAACATGACTGGAGCAAAAAAACCAAACAGTTCCCCGGTGCTCTTTGCTCGCAGCAAAGTTCAGCACAATTCTGGCAGCGTTTTTCAGCGAACCGAGTGTTACAGGGGGCTCGGTTTTGCTTTTCACGTTCATCCCCCCGGAGACGCTCGCACGGAGCGCTCGGCCCTTCTCCCTTCCCCTTTGCAGACCCGGGCTCGATCCCGGCCCCGCCGCGCTCTGCCCGGGGACCTGGCGCGGGGCTTCACCTTGACCGTGTCCAGGGGGTGGCCCACGACGACGCTCGCGGCTCCTGCGGGGAGAGCGGAGCGTTACCCCCGCGCGGCTCCGGACCCGCGGGACGCGTCACCCTCGCGGCTGTCCCAGCTCCGCGGCGGCCGCGACACCCCGCGCACGGCGGCAGGTGGTCGCGCTGCTCCCAGCTCCCCCTCCTCTGCCACCCCGGTGCTGCATCCCGCTTTATCCGCCGTTAACACAACGGGAACCGTGCGCTCCGTGGGCTTGAGGCACCCGCAAGCACCCGAGCGTCTTTGCAATTTGCAAATTGTGTTATTTGCGCACTGCAAAACGCACCCCCAGCTCCCAAATACCCCCCTCCAAGCGCTGCCGCTTGCACCGCCCGCGCCACTCACCGCCCACCGAGCCGGCGGCGAAGTCCTGGAGCTGCAGGGAGCTCCCCATGGAGGCTCCGGGGGTGCCGGGGGGTCCCGGCCCCGCTCCCGGCCCCGCTCCCGCGCTTAAAGGCGCCGCGCGGCCGCCCGGGGGGCGGGCGGGGGCCGGGCCGGGCCGGGCCGGGGGGCAGCGGGCAGGGGCGGCCGGGCCAAGGGCGATGTCGCGTGCGGAGCGGGCGCTCCGATGCGTCACTTCGCGTTTTGCATTGAAAACACCAAAACTTTAAAGGAGCAGCAAAACACCAAAACTTTAAAGGAGCAGCGGCTGCTCCGAGGCCGGCACCGACCGTGAAACTTTTCCGCTGTTGTCGCTATTCAAGTGGACACCGAGTTCGCGAGCAGCGAGGGGGGCGAGGGCTGGTGAACGGGGGTGACTCCTCCGTCGCTCGCGGCCCGTGAGCAGCGGGACACACGTTTCCACAGGGCCCCTGGCCGCGATCCCTGGCCAGCTGCGCTCTGATAAGGCTCCTGTTTACTCTGGAGCTGCTGGGAAAGTGGAGCAGCGAGGCAGCACTGAACGGGATTTGCTTTACGAAAGGAAAAGCCGGAATTTAGCGGGTTATAAACTCTGAGCCATGTCAGTGTGGAGATAAGGAGTGCGGAGCTCCGCTTTCCCTGCGGAAGGGGAGCCGGCTCGGCCGCTGCGCTCACAGGACACAGCGATCCCCCACGCTGGGGTGTTTGGGCAAACAAGGAATCAATATTCCCCTTCGTCCCGACCTTCCTGATTATCTTGTGCCTCGGTCACCTGCTCCCCCTGGTCCTCGCTGTCTCTGCATTAGGAGTGCAGCTCTGTTAGTTTCTCTTTTTACGCATCTTGCTTCTTTTCACCTCAGAATATTTTTCCTTTAACTCTTAAGCCGATAGGCAGAACCGCCAGCAACAGGAATGTACCCCGTGCTCAGAAATGTTCTGTTTTGATGTCAAACCCTTTCCTAGCAATTCCTGGCATGCCTTCCCAGCTGCTCAGTTGCACAAGTCTGCAGCGCCCTAACCAGCTCTCCGAAATCTCTGTGCTCCAAAATCACCACGCTCCAAAATCTCTGCTCTCAACAGCTCCTGCCCGGTGACCGCTGGGCCCGGCCGGGCTCTGCCGGCCTCTCCCCGCGGCTCTTCGTGCATCTCTCTCGTCATCTGGCTGCTGGCCAGAGTTCAAAACAAGTTTTGCCCTGCGGAGGTCAGATATCCGCAGATAAGAGCTCCCTAGATCAGTTTGGGATGTTTTCTGAAAAGACCGGCATCCAATTTGCCCTATTGCCTTCCTGGAGCACCAGACTGATTGTTGTCGAAATGTATTTTGTCCAAATGCAAAACTTCCATATTTTATAAGCAAAAATTGCTGAAAATTCTTGAAACACTGCCTAAAAATATAAATATTTTAGTTTTCGCCTTAAATAATTAGCATTTCAGAGATCAATATTTTCCACAAAAAGAAACATAAAGGGAACAGAATTATTATTCAAGCAGCCCTAAAACAATATCCCCTTATGTGCGTGCACATATACCCAGGAAACCTTATCACCGAGCTGCCTGAAAAGGAGCATTTGTCCCAAAAATGCATATAGAAATTCGATATTAGGTGCACGGTTATCAGCTTAGATAATCTACACTGAAACTTTAGATCTTTGGGGGTATATCACAATGCCTGTTCTCTCCATGCACGCCTCAACCTCTGCGTTTGTAAGGGCTCGGTTCAGATTTCAGGGGCCGAGCTCTTGGACAGACATTGCAGCCCGTGTGTATGCACAAGCACTGTGCAAACGTGCCAGTTATTTGCTGTCTGGAATATATTTGTTCTCTTCCCTTCAGGAGAACTGCAATCCCATCGATGTGATGCTACAGAAACAGCAGGTTAGGGAAAATGGGAGCAAACGGAGACTGCATCATCCCAGGTCCGCGTTTTCTGTGCTTATTTTCTTGCAAGGCCAGACAAAATGCCGGCTGAATGAGGTAATTATTGAGGCAGCAGCATTAATCATTAAGCATTAATCATAATAATCCTCTTTAGCTGGGGTTTGCACGTTTCCACCACGAAAGCAGAACATCTGCTAACGCAGGACACATTTGCAAATAGGCTCCGTGCTGCAAGGCGAGAAGAAGGAAGCTCCTACCTGCAACTGAACAGCTCAGATCTACACATACCCCACCAGCTCCCTCTACATAGGGTCTCCTGTCCCGTATATGCAGCAGCGGTGCCTTATGGAGCAGGGACACGGGCACAGCATCCTTCCTGGGAAGGAACGAGCAGGAGCTCCCACCACAGCAGGGTGCTGGGCAGCTTCAGTTGAGCAGGAACCATCTTCATCCTGCCAAGAGAAGGGACAGAGACCCTGCAGCATCCCTAGACATGGGCTTGTTGCAGCACCTGCCTCCTCCCCAACTACAAAAAAAGTAGCTTTTCACAGGACCATACACCCTCCTGCAGGCTGCTAATGGGCAGGAGGGACCCCATTAAAGGAAACATTTAGTCCTAAATTGACTGTTTTTTTTTCTAGAGAGCTTCTTTTGCCTACTGTTGACTTCCAATGCCTGTTTTTCTCTTGGGGACTAGTTAGATGAGCTCAGTCACTGCTAGGAGCTATATTCCACATGCCTAAGAGTTTTGCAAGACTTCCTAGCACCTGAGAAAGTCCCTTAGCATTGGGACAGGATGTGGTGTGTTAGATATGAAAAGGGATTATGCATTTATTGTCCAATGGTGAAAGATTTCTGGACTACAGCACGTTTCTCTGGAAATACTGCTGGGTCCAGGAATGTCTTCTTTAAACATTAACTTTTTTTTTTTTTTGGTAATGGTTTAGACTGTTGGGCAAAATGAAACAACACTAAGTCTTGCTGCTGCAGCGAGAGTCTCTGTTCGTCTCTCTCGGGCCTGTTTGCAAGGGCAGTTCCCATGAGCCGGAGCCAGGAAACTGAGACCAAATGTGCACAAACACCCAGCAGCCGCGGGTAACGCGATAAGGGGACGGCCTCGTGGGCCACGTCTGTCAGATAACGGGCAGCAGCAAGAAGAACCCGAGGACCACGTTGCAGGAATAGTTATCTGCTCCAGGAGCCACCCGGCGAGTGTCTGCAGGCAGGAGATAGGAGCGCTTTGCCCCAGGAAAGCACCGTGTCCCGTGCAGGGAGGAGGGACGAGGGGCTGTGCCAAGGGATCCCGTGGGTGCGGGCATGGAGGAGCCACGTTAGCGCCTGCTGCACCGTGTTGCTCCTCACGCTGGGCAGATCCTGCCGGGGAACTTTGCGCTGGAACCCCCCAGGGCAATCCTCACCTTATTCCATTGCCCATCTGCTTGGTCTGCTGTACGGGAGCAGCTCTGCAAGGTGCCTCGGGCAGGTGACATCTCCCAAGGACAAGATGAGGTCCCCAGAGCCAGGGGCAAGGCTGCTGCGGAGGCTGCCCGTCTCGGCAGGGCTGTTCCCCCATGCAGCCCTTCTCCTCCTGCTCCCCTTGCAGCTGCGCCTGGATGGAGCTCACAGCAGTTCCCTGCTCCTTTCCCAGCACTGGGATGCTGCAAAGTGCCTGCCCGGCGGGCAGCTTCCCATGGAGCCGGAGCTTCCCTGAGCTCTTGGTCCCTACACAGCTCCCTCCCATCAGCTCCTGCCACAGCGACCAGACGGACACACACAACAGGGACCTCGGCACATCGGCTGCCAGCAAAGGTGGGCTCCTACTCGCAACTCTGGCTCATAAACATTATATTTTAAAAACTTCATTAGGAGGGGAAAATTGCTCTTTCCTGCATCACAAACACTGTATTAGCTGAACAGCTCAAAGGTAGCAAACAGCACAAGACCCTTCATAATTAAAGACAACACTAGCTATTACAGTGGACAACGTTGAACAGTGAAGATTCCTGAAAGCATTTTCACTTCTCCTCATTCCCCCGAGGAAAACAAATGAAACTGCATAATGCTGAATCAGACCTACGGAGTCTACCCTCAGCCTCAAAACACCAGGTGATTTTGGTTACATCCAAAGTAAGGGCTGAGCATCCACCCAGCAGTCGGAGACACCTCCCATGAGAAGCTCCCAAGCACCATCCAACTCCTTGAGAGGCACCAACAGCTCTGCAGCACGCCAAGGTCCTCATCTGCAGTGACACCCAGGAGACCAAGGAGTATCACATGGAGCCCAGCAAGTTTCAGGGCACAAGCACGGCAGGTTGACCCCTCTTGGCAAGCCAAGAAGGTTTTGGCCGGGATGAAACGGCTCGGTAGGAACATGCTTGGATCGGAGACGGGAGCAGCACTGTAACAGGCGGTTACGGTGTGGCTGAAAGGCACTTTTCATGGTCATGTCAAGACAAGACAGGCCGCTGTGACTCACGCTCTCTTCTCCCATGCCCCGAGTGCCTTTGCCACACAGGAGCTATTGATAAGGCCTTGAAAGAGCAGGAAGTTTTGTTGGCAGAGGGAGCTGCACGGGCAGGAGGGAGCCGTGTGGCTACACTGCTAATGAGCCTAAGTGGAGCACTGTGCCCAAAGGCATTAACAAGTTTCCAAGCCTTGACGGCAACATCAACAACACAGAGCTCAGCTCAGCCGCTGCAACCCTTCCTATTAAAAGGTGCCTTTTCACTGTTACGGGGAAGTCTGAAAGCTGCTTCAGAGGAGATCAAGGTTGGACGCAATGATCTTGAAGGTCTTTTCCAACCATAATGATTCTGTAAGGGATGGGCTGGTGCTCAACCAGGGCACAGGTTTCACAGCGCCAGCTCTGCTGCCCACAGCAGCAATGTGACAGTTGTGGGAAAAATACTTTGCCAGGTCCCTCTAGCAAATGCTGACTGGCACAACCTGCACATTTAGATCCCCTACGCTCTCACAGAGGGGATGCAGGCACAAGTGGAGTGGAGCATTACTGCATGGGCTGGAGACAGGAATTCCAAAGGCTACAGGCAAGGAGGAAGCTCTGGGAGCAGCTCAGGAGCTCACGCTAGGTAGCTAAGGAAGAGCAGCATTTTACACCATGTCAATGCTCTGGCAAGTCCCATCTAGACATGAAACACAGCAGTGACGCCCTCACAGAGACCTCCTGATGGACAAGAGCCCTTCTCCAATGTCCTTGGAATTCAAAATAACTTTTGAGAACTTCTCAAGGGGCTTTAATACGACAGCACAGACATGAGCTGCATCAGATCCCCCCGGCAGGGACAGAAGGTGGCAGCTGCTCCATATGGTGGAGGACAGCAGGAGCAAAGGCCATCAGAGCTGGTGGTGAAGGCGGGAGGTGGTCACAGGTCTGCAGGGCTGGGAGATGAGAAGGTCCTGGAGAAAAAGATGGTGGTGGAAAGGGATCCAGGAGAGCATCCACCCATTCAAACTTCACCCTTCCCTTGTGCAGATGTTGACCTCTGAGCTGGTCTCCTCAGCGGCCTTTGCAGCCAAGGCAAGAAAACATAATTCCTAAGGAGTTTAGAGCTTAGACCCCACTAGCAATTGAAATAGAGAATAAACCCTTCTTTTCTGCTTATGGAAGCTGGGCAGCTAACTCTCCAGAAAACCAAATGGCAATTTGGAGCATGGCTGCTGTAAATTGCCTTGAAAAAATCTCAGTAATTGCAAGCAATTAAAATATTTAGTCCTAAAAATCAGTTTAAACATTGCTTCATGCTTCTGTATGGTTATCTTCAGCTAAATATGAATTCTTCCATGTTTGCCCCTGCAAGCACTTTCCACCTTTCTGCTTGCATTACCCTCATGGAGGGACAGGATCCTGATCCGCTGCCAAGCCCAGCTGGATGGCCAGGGAAGTTCATCATCAGGGAAGGAGGAGCCGGCTCGTTTTAAAAAGTGGATGCTCCCATTTGCATGGAAACCGCTCTGCAGTCAATAATCTCCAGGAGGAGAAGAGCAGACAGGACCCAAACTGCGATTTCTGAAGTTGAAGAGTGTCTGAAAGCTGCAGGAAAATTTACGTGAGAGAAGCAAACACTGTTGCTTTGTGGGCAGCAGCTTGAACAAGCACAGTGAGGCTGTTTCTCATTTATGTTACTGGAAAAACAGCTTTTGTTCTTGTTCAGTCCCCCCAGTTCCCCGCACACAGTGTCCCATCTGAGCTCTGCTATCTCACTACAACGCCTATAGGAAGATCTGAGTTCATCCTTGCTGGAACAACTCACAGCATCACTGTAACTGAAGGGAGAGAGGGAAAATAATAATAAACGTGGCAGTTGAGAAGGGCTCAGATATGGAAAAGCTGCAGTGGGAGACTGAAAAATCAGGAGACGTCACAGCAGTCACACAGGGTCACATCCCACGTTCCCTTGGGAAGTGCAGATCTCAGTGCACATCACTGTAGGAGACTGTGCAAGACCAGCTGTGTTGCTTTGGCCGGGAAAGAGTTTCTGAAAGGCAGAAATAAAACCAAGGGAACAGCCAGCAAAGCCAAATGCTCATCCAGTTGCTGTGGTCATGTTCCCATCCATGGAGAGACATCCATCCCGAATGACTTATTCTCACAAATGACTGTTGCAATTTTGCCACTGACTCTTTGCACATCTTGCATCTTGGCTTGGGGATCTTGTCCATGTCCCCACAAGCATCTCCCCCTCACCCAGAAGGAGGCAGGAGCATCCCTACGCACAGGAGCTCCAGCTCGCGCCAACCTGAGCAGCTGCTCTCTGCTTCATCTGGCTATATTTACTGCTATTAAGATGCTGGCCAGTTGCTTAGATTAGCACCTTCCCCATCTAATCTGCAGAAGCCATGGAAATGGTTTTGCCATAATGCTTCCAAACAGGGCCAAGAGCTGCATTCTGGTTCCTGAGGGCCGCCAGCCACTCCAGAGGGATTCACAGCTGGAACAGCAGCTGGAGATTGGATAGTATTTGGGCAGACACTGCCACCAATAGGAAACATGATAAACTACTCGTCCAAAAAAGCCTCTAATTTGCACTTCTCGAGCAGTTGCTATGACTACGGGCCTTGTTCCTCCATCAGCGCCTGCGACCACCCTTTGCTCCATCCATCTCAATCAGAAACACACACAGAAACACCCAATGCGCCAGTGATGAGAAATAAGTGCTTTTAGCTAGTCCTTCAGCTTAAAAGGAAAAAGTCTTTTTTACCCCAAAGCCAAAATTTCAGACCTTTAAAAATTGCTCAAATCCTAAATTGCACCACATGAAGAAATCTTATCCCACAAAAGCCGTTAAGTCCCACTTCCCGCTATTTCCCGCAAAGCAAGGCTTTCCTCCTTGCATTCCCAATTAGCTGGCATACTCTTCTCGTTTCTCTTCAAAGCTGGCACTACAAACAGGGAAAAAAAACCCTGAGGAATAGTTTGCCAGCTCCATAGAGCAGCCCCGGGCACAGCAACTCTGCACCTCGGCAGGAGCCGAGCGGTTTATGCATGCGATGGACTCTGTACAAATGGTCAAAGCTGCTCTTATATTACCTGGGAGCAAACAGTCCCTGGTTATGCAGAGGAACGGGGTTAAAAACGATTCACTGATGCTGATTTAAAGATTTTCTTGGGGCTGCATGACTGCAGGGGGTGCTGTTAAACAGAGGAGCGAGAAGAGCCGTCCCGAAGCGCCTTTTTATATAGAGCCAACTTTAAAGGATTGCCCTGGTAAGATCTTGGTTCCGGTCCTCTAATCTTATCAGGGCTTTGCTAGAAACACAGGCTGCGCTCGGCAGGAAAGCACAGCTCAAACTTGCGCCGGATTTTGGAGGTGGCAGCGGATGGACCCCGGGAAATGCCAGGGCCGGAGGCTGCAGGCGCTCGAAGCCACAACGAGAGGAGAAAGTTTGCAGCAAGGAGCAGAAAAAGGCAAAAAGCAGCTTTTTCTGCAGCCTAGAGAGGGAGCTCCCTTATCTCTTCGTATCACCAGCCGGCGATCGCTCTCCCTTATCGCTGTAACACAAATACTAGAAGTAACCGGACACGAGACAGAGCCACGGCCAGGACTGAGCGTGGGTTGCGGGGCCAGGTCAGCCCGCCTGCTCCAATGGCTTTTCCAAGGACAGGATACGCTCCTGGACATTTGCAACCATTCCAGCCCGGGGTTACGTTATCCTGTAAATTTACCCTGCAAATTGGGATCTTCCCTGGGAAGAGGCTGGGTTTGGGGAGGAGAAAAAACAGCAAAGGGGATTTAGTGAAATCAGGCTGGGGATTTATCCCCGAGTGGGATTCAAAGAAACCAGCAAGCTGATGAGGAAATAGCTTAAAACAGCATCAATGTCCAAAGGACACAGCTCCTGCATTCGTTTCTGGGGTAGCTTTTAAATCCATTTTTATTTCAGCATTAAATGCGTATCCTTCCTCATCCCAAACCACACGATTTAAAATGTGGTTTTCTTCCCTTAAAACTTCCTGCCATGGTGTAGCTCCTCGTTGCTTTCGGGCTTCCTCTCGTCCCACGGGTGGACTGAACATGGCCACGTTGCTCTAGTTCGCAGCCTGCACATGGACCAGCTTTGGGACTGCGATTTGCAGCACTTGGCAGCCCACACGTGTGATTATTTTCTATCCAGTGACTACATTCAGGTGCCAGCCTGCAGATGCGGTTGACAGCCTGCTCTGAAACAGCCACGGGTGCTGCGTGCCCTTTTTAGCTCAAACTGTGGCATTTTTCAAATAAGGAATGCTGTCACCTTTTCAGTATCTATTTTTTTAAAGTTAGAATTTCAGCAGTGTATGCAGTATCCAGCCAAAGCTGCAATGATTACCTCTAAAATCAAAGGCATTCTGATTGCAAAAAAGGCAGAGAAAAAGGACAAGAGGGACAAAAGTGTTCCCAGTGCAGGGCTGTCCCAGGCTCCTTCCCCTTTATCCACCACTGCTTCCTGCCTGGTGAAAAAGCACTGAAAAACATGGCAAAAGCTACGACTACAGAAGGCTGGATATGGAGAAATGCTCCCAGCTTGTTTTATCACCCAGTAGCCACTTTCTACCACACGGGGTCTTTTTCCTACTCTGCCTGGACCCAAATGTGACAAATGCAGCTCCAAGTGCCTTGTCCGGCTGCCCTTTTGGCTTCAACTCGCCCGCTTCCCAGCGCCCTCGACTCCAGCCAGAAACCTTGCCCTATTGCCTTTTTCCCCCCTTATTTTGCATACATTTTGATGTTTTATTAAATTTTAGCATTCACTGATGGCCTCCAAGCAGTTCTGCCCCTTCTTTCCCCTCCACAGCAGCGGCGGTGGCTGTTGGAAAAAGGCCATTTGTGTCTTTCTGCCCAGCTTCTTCTTTGCAAGCGCTGCAGGCACACGGAGCTTTGCCTGCACTTCCTTTGGAGTTTTCAGTAGTTCCTTCTCCTGTCCATTTTCCACGATAACGGAGCCTGAGGAACATCTGCACCCCATTAGGAGGAGCTTTGGGTCCATAAAACCGAATACAAGAGCGAAAAAATGTTTGATGGCCGAGTCACGCTCTCGTGCAGGAAGCACTCTGGCAGTCAGCACCGCTTCCCTGGAGGATCCGAGCTGGAAAACAGGCACGACCCTTTCGGAAACAGCAGTGAAGCTACTTATTCTGCTAAACAACTAAAGCTGCTACGAATCATAGCTCGAGAATGAAGGGGCCGATGTCTTTGGTGTCACCTGGCTGCGGGGACTTCCTTCATGGCGGGGATTACCCAGCGGGGCATCGTCAGCAACCACCACTCGGTGACAGGGACGTCACTGAGCGAGGGCAGAGCTGCATCACCCGCTATGGGGCTGCTGCTTCTGTGGTCACCTGCCTCAGCAAGCAGGGAAAAAACACCTGGAAGCTGCTAGAAAACTGACTGCTTGGAAAGAGGCTTTGGGTGAATCTGATTTGGGGAAATTATGGGCTACTTGCTCATCAGACAGCTGTGACCGGGCAGTAATTTTGTTGATTCAAGGTTTATCTTGGCCATGTGTGAGCGGTCACTGCTGGTCACAACACACGTGAAAATTCTCCAAGGACCAATCTGGCCTCTCTCGTTTTCCTTTTCTTCATTTTCTCCTCCCTTTCGATGGGCTTCAGCTCTCCCTGCTGCCTCCTCATGCCCTCCTTTCTCCTCCAGATTATCAGCTGTCCTCCTGGAGAGCTCTCTTTGCCTCTTTTCCCTTAATGGGCTTCTGATTTTCCTTCTCTTTCTGCGGCCAAAGCAGAAAGTTGTTTAATGGTAGTTTGAGGATTTATTTTTCAACTTGTAATCTTCTCATTTTACACCAACTCTACCTTGTTCAACTAAGCAGTGAAGCTATTTCGATGCCCACGGCTGTCCACAGCAGATGTTTTATCGACCACGGCGAGCCCTGCAGCAAGCCCTATGTGTAAATGAAATTAGGCATCTTTCTCACTTGACATCCCGTTTTGCTGTGCTGGATATGGTTAGCACATTTGCACAAAGAAGCTGCCAAGGGCATTTCCATAAATCACTGAAGAAAGCTCAGAATTGTGCACACAGCTTTTTTTTTTTTGCATTCACTCTGTTGATGCTTCCCCTACCTATACGATTTAACAACCTATTTTAGGAAACCTGACTCCTAAAGCTGAAGTCTTTGCAGGTTAAGGGATGTTTCATGCACAAAGGCCAGACTGTATTTTACATCCTCATCTGCTGATTTTCCTAATCTTTAGGTGAATGCATTTGCAAGATTCATGCTCTTACATTCAAATGATAGCACAGTCAAAAACACACATCCAGCCAGCCTGCGTTCAGACATGTCTGGGTAAGGTAATATAATATTCTTTAAGAAAAGGAAAATGCTTTTCATATTTCCTATTGCTCTAGCTGACAGCGTTGCTGAGAGCTGTGAGGTGACCCCTCCAAACATCAGACGTGGGACTTGGATGCATAGCTAGAAACAGAGAAGATCACAGAGCAGAGCCAAGCGGTTTGCCACAGCGTGTAGCTAGAGGATCAGGGCGCTGGAAGCACAGCCATTAATTTGTTTCCACAGAGCAATTACCAATTAATTGTTTGTCTAAAGATGCTGTGTTTGGAATTAGTTATAAACAGACTTCTGCCCAATTATAGGGACTCGACTAGATCATTTAATTGAGTGGTTGTTCTTCCAAAAGTGCCGCACAAGACTCTTTTCCCAGCAGCTGAACACATATGGCTAACTGGGAAATGGCACACACTTAAAATCACTGCCTGCAAAAGATACCTTAAATTACACCCTCCTGTAATTAGGAGGTTCAGTGACACATCCATGAGCTTGACCTCTGTGATAATGCCACTGGTTTAAGCATTTATTCTCTCCTTTACATCAGAACCCTTTCTCCCCCAAAATACTGATGCATATATATTTTTTAAATTCATTAGTGGGCCTAAAATAAACACTCTTTTCTAAGCAGACATACAGCAACATTAACAATGAGTTGAAAATAAAAATTGCAAAGAATCTGCTGTTTAGAAGAATGTCCTCAAAGTTGCTGCATAAAATACCAGCTGTACATAACAGGCTAATACTGAGCAATTCAAGCTCCCCCATGGGGATACATCTGCCAGATATAAATATCAATGAAAGGAAACTGTGACAGAAATATTAAGATTCATTAATCATTATTATTATCCAGCATCAGGTGCTAACAGGGCAGCTGCTGGGACCCAGGTGGCAGCACCTCGACCTATCTCACAACTTAGGGAGGACACCAGGAGAAAACCGGGTCTTCAAAGAAATCAATGAGTGCAGTTATGCAAGAGAAGATGGACTTAGGGACCTGTCCCAAGTTCAGGTTTTCCCTCATCTTGCCAAAGGGCTGACGTTGGGCATTGGCCAATGCTCCCCACTGGGGTGTCAGAAGGCCACAGTCCCCCTGCTTGACCTGGATGCAGCCCGGGATGCACAAGGAGGAGAGAGGACCCTGGGGAGACCCTCCTGCTGCACAGACAGCACCGGGATAGAGCCAATACAGCTCAGTATTTTTGCTCCACAGGCAAACAGCAACAAAGCAGGTTTGTGCCTTCCCCATCTTTCAAAGACCTTTTACCTTAAATCTCCATTTAAATTTACCAGTAGCAGAAACCAACCTTAGCCCCACCAAAGTGCTGCTAAGTGAAATAAAGAACTTACTTCTTTTTCCATGTGTGAGACTCTAATGGCTCCTGCAGAAGTCAAATAAAGAGCAAGTAACTTGTTTCAGGTGCTAGCATTTATGTCTTATCCCCACCTGCAAATGTCATCAACCCGCGTTCCTGGAGAAGGACCAAGTGCCCAAAGCAGCCTGGGAACCTGGAGAGGGTTAATGAGAACTGGTAGCACTGGTGTAGGGACAGACAGATTTATGGGGGATTATGCAGGTCAGGGGGATTTTTTTTTTTGTTCCTTATTTATCTCTTCCCACCTGTACCATTAACCATTGGAGACAAGCCCAGCCTGTGCCCTCATCCCAACCCAGCCTTCCTCTTCATATTTTTGACTAATTGGGGCAGACACTTCATCTGGGCTCTGTGCACATTTGCTCTGGTGACAGTTTATATATAAATATATATGTCTTCATATATATGTATGTCACAACAGACTAATCAAGTGTGTTCAAGAGTCCAGGTGTGACCGGGAGCACAGCTGCTTGCTATCTGAACACACCAGCTTGCATTTGAGTCACCAGGGTTTGGATGTCTTGCTTTTTCGCTCATTTTTATTTCTGTTTCTTTCTGGGATTGTCAGCATTCAGCACAGTCCTCCTGCACATAAAGGAGTTAAACGTGTCTCTGGTCAGCCAAATGGTTTCTAGTACTGGTGTGATTCCTAAATTGCCCTGGCAAAACAAAGATTAGAATAAAGATCTCAGCAGGAAGAGCTCTACTTCACAACAAGTGGCTTTACCCGTCCGTGTGCTGGGATTTGTGTGGGATGTCTGTATTTCTTTACCACTTCAAGGATTTCTTTAATCATTCCCTGTAAAAAAAAAAAAAAAAAAAAGTGTTCTCAATGGAAGCCAAGCGATTTCGTATTAATGAATCACTTCCATTTCTCTGTAATGCTGCATTGAGAAGGAACCTGCTTAAGCCTCTCTACTTAATGCTGGGTTCTGTTGCTCTACGATAAGTGCCGCTTGCCAAAAGCTTCGTTTCTAGCAGAGTTCAAAGGAAAGTTATTAAGTTGTACACGTAGACATAACTGGGGTTTTGGAGAGGGAGGAGAGCTGAGCAAATGCTGGTGCTGGGAGCGACATGTCCCAACGGGGCAGCAAACGCCCCGAGCGAGCTGGATCCTGGAGGCCACGTCTGGTGGAGGCCACGTCTACGGAGAGCCACCACCTGAGCCTGCTGCTGCCCGCCAGCCAAGGAAACCAGGGGCATGAGGCCAAACCTGCCAAAACTGAGGGTGTTTTCTTGTGATTTAGGACCCTGGTGACGCTTTTAAGGCCTGTAGCTTTAATAAAAAAGTCTCTCTTAACAGACTTCAGAGACATATTCCATGCCCAGTGAAGTCTATGTGAACCTTTCTATTGACTTTGAAATCGTTTTTTCCCAAGGGGAATGCAGATTAACAAATATTGTGACAATGCCCTTTTCCTCTCTTTCCAAATGAAGTCTAACATCAGCCCCTGAGAAAGAAGAACCTGCATGAAAATAAATCCCCAGGGATGGCTATGGCCAGCACCACTGTTGTTATTAAAGGGCATATTTTGTTGTGGCTTGTTTTGTTTGCTTTACGAATTAACTTTGCAGATTCATGAGATTAAAAGCTTAAATGGGATCAATGAAGACTACACAGTGGGCATCAAAGTAATTGCAGATTGTTCTCCAAACTCCAGAGGATGAGTAATACTGAACCACTGAGGGCTTAGAGCAATAATTATGAATTTTCCAAATAGAGAGATGAAAGGAGATACATTATGAGTACCCTCGGCTGAAAGGACATGTTTGTTATTTCCAGCTGAATAGGACCTTTTTGGCATAAAAAGCAGGATGTCCTCTCTAAGGTAGCAATCCAACCCATGTGGAAGTTTGAGAAAAATCATTTGCTGTCTCTGTGCAGGATGTTAACTGCGTGGAAAAGTAATAAGAAGACTTAAACCTTGGAGAGAAACATGAAAACTTCCAATACTTCCCTCCTTCCCTCCCTCCTTTCCTTTCTACCTCCAAGCAAAACTGTGTGGAATATATATTAAAATTGTGAGCTTAGTTAAGCTCCAGTTTCCAGATGGCAACATGTGATATGCTATTTGGTGTTTTTTACTTAAAACTAGGCTTTTCTGATCCAGAAGGGTAAAGCTTGTAATATTCTAATCTCCCAAATCCTTGATTTCTTATGTTCATTGTTCCCATAAATTGTATAGTGCCACCAATACAAAGAAGCTAATTTTGGATCTACCTAGTGGAGGGAAGACAGATTTGCAGAGCTGCTATTGCATACTTTAAACTTTTTTAAAAAAATAATCTGCCAAAATTACTGAAACACAGAATTTAATATTCTCAGAATAAATCATACCAGATTTCCAGGCAGAATTCCCTCCCTCCTCTGCCTGATCCCTGGGACTCAGATAATACCAGGACATTTTTGCATGGCTTTCCTTCCAAGTTCCCAAAGTGCAGGCTTAATTTCATTTAATTTCATTAAGCCTTGATAAGTTCAACAAGGACTTTGTTCTTCTTGTCTATTAGAGAGATAGGGACTAAAAAAGACAATATTGTAGAAGGAAGTTGGTGCTGCCATTGCCAAATTTTGCTTGTCCTGGGCACAGGTTTTCCCTGTATTTTCCCACATTTTCCATGTTTTCAGACAATGGAGCCGAGGTCTTTCTGATCTAGGTGCCACATTTACCTGATCCACAAGGAAAACTCATCCAGCGATGGAGATATGAAATACAAAACCCAATGTAGCTGGTTTCTTCAATTGCTAAGGGAAAGCAAGCGCCATGCCTATGTCCAACTTCAGACTGCTCCCTAGACAGTAGAGGATATCATTCCTTATTAGGGGTATTTGTGGATATTAATTAATAATGATGAAAGAAGCAGTGAAAAGATGCACTAGTTTGGAGTACCCATCTATTTTCAACAGAGAGTGATTCCTCACATAGCACTAATGGGAAAAAGACACATTCAGTCAACTTGTGCGGTGTCTCGAAGAGGTGATATATTTGGCAGAGAGGAGAGTGTCACAGCATTTCACAATTGCAAAGAAAACTCTGAGTTGGCCTTTTTGGTCAGATTCTCATCTGGTGTAAATCAGTGAAGCGTCACCAAAGTCAAGTTGCTCTTGGATGCTGTTGTCTTCTAGAGTCAAAACTGTTGTTTCACAGAAGTCCATAGTGGCAGATGTTAAAGTAATCACAGACACTTTCATAACTGACTGTACAAATGAAAAGAAGACAGAAATAATGAAACTGTGTTGAAAAATGTTTTCTTTACAAAGTTTTTTTTTTGTCTCTGTATGACTTTTTTTTTTTCGCAAGAGAGCAAGGTCTAACAGCTGCCATTAACACAATGGAAGGATTGTAGTGGAGGGGAGAGGAAATGTATTTCCCAATCATTACTGGAAATTATGTCTCTGCTTTATTCCTCCAAGCAGCTAAGATTCAGAAAATACTCATTTTTCCCATTGACCCTCTCCCTCGTGTGCTGCCACTGTCATTTGGTTCTTGTCATCAGCTGTCAAGCGCTCCCACAAACACATCTCCACAAGGCCTGGCAAAGTCAAGTCCATAGTGATGAAAAGCTTTCTTCCTGGGGAAGCTAAGTGTATAAGTTTCTGCTCACAAAAGATAAATAGGACATCTTCCATTTGCTGATGATTTTGATGACTTGTTGATGGATTTATGTTCTTTTGTCTTTGTAAGCAAAGGAATTTGTTCTTCATCACCTGCTGCCAGGTCCTGTGATCTACCCTGTCACCCGGACTGGAGTGCTTTTTTACAAAATATATCTTTGTATCCCAATCTGCTTTTCAGGAACTGAATGCTTCTGGAAGAATAGGAAACTCAGTGTCCAACTGGCAAAGACACCAACACCAAGTGGATGATCAACCCTGGTATAAAACATACCCAGACACTTGCTCATGGTTTTGGTCTTAGTAGAGAAAATTCTAAAGTGTGTATCTACTTTGGGGGATTAGCTACAGAAAATCATAGGCTTGAGCTTCACCCTCCTCATTCTGGATGTTTTCTAGAACAAGTTGATCTGGATTCATTTGTCTGTCTGCTTCCCTTAGTTGTCATTACGCAGTCTAGGTTTGCACTTGTTGCTTTCTTTGAGAGGGGAAGTATTTTTATTCCATATCCATGCAGATTTCTCTCTCTCTGCTGTGGTTTCCAACAGTGTCTTGTTCATTCCTGTGTTGAATCAATCCAATCTTCACTGACAAACTTTATGTCTCCTTCTCAGCATGCTGAGCAACTGGCACTCAAATTCCAAACACTTGCTTCTTGTTCTCCTCTTCCTTCCTCATCTCCCACAACTTCTATTCTGGTGAAGAACCTATCACAAGGTGCTGGGCTGATGCAGAGATCTCCATGGGTCCTGTAATAAGGAAAGTAACCAGTGGAAGAAAAGGGCTGACCCAGGCTTGGCAATTTATTGAGGAAGGTGGTCTTTAAAGCATGGCTTTCAGAGATGCTCTGCAGTAGCAGCGGGAGGGCAGGTAGCTCAGAGCTGGAGGAAACTGCCCCTTTGTCTGGCTCCAAACATGCTGGATTGGCCTGAAAGAAACACATACAAGACCGAGAGCTAAAGTCTCAACCCCCCCAAAAAGCTGGTACAGTATATAATAACCTGCAACTTACTTTTTCAATATTTCTAACAGCCTGGGCACATCTTCTTTGCTTTCTATCTTTCCTGTTGATACCTGGCTGTTTTTGCTCTGCAATCATGCTTAAGTTACGTGTTAGTGGATCTTCATATGATCTGTAATATGGAAAATATCCTGTGCAGACAGCTGAGTCGTTCATGTTCTCATCTTGTTTAGTGTTTGCTTGGGATTCATCAGAGCTTTCTCCTGTTTCTGTGCTGACGTGCAAGGTAATGAGAGAGTGAGGGCTGATAAAGACTTCGGGCGTCCTGTAGTACGGGATATATTGAAGAGAAGATATCAGGTAATTTGGGACTAGCTGTTCATTAAAAAGCAAGAGTTCAGAACTAAAGTCTTCAGCACCATCCCCAGTCAGAAGACAGACACTGTTGAAAACACCAGGCCTGGACGGTGGTAGAGCAGTTTCTGCATTTGTCTCCAAATCTCTTGCAACAGCCTGAAAGAAGTTTGTATTTGATTAATAGGATAAAATTCTGCTAATGATGCGAAAGAGCCTCTTGAAAATGTGTCACGCATGTTTAGCAGTTAGGCTGTCTATCCAGGGCATTGCAAACCACCCACTGCAAGGAGATAACACAGATAAGAAGACTGGCAAAACTAGAACTGTGGATTATCAGAATTTGTCTCATTATCTGAAATCTCTGGTAGCTACTCTGCCTCTCTGCTCTCATCTCTCTGCCCCAGTCAGCAAGGGTATGGTCAAGTATTTGCCATCAAAACTACTGTATACTATTTTATACTGCTTATTCTAACACCAGATTCGTTCCTACACACTCAAGGAGTGTTAGTACCTCAGACAGACAAAATACAAAACCTCTTGTTTTCCCTGTACAGATGAAGAGGAGCCAAGCAATAGCCAAGTCTCCACTCCAAAAACCCAGTCTCTATCCATGCCACTGGACTTTCATAGACTACTGTTGGCATCTGACAAAACATGGCCTGATCCGGAGTTACACTTACGTCTGATCCCATGAGTTTCCTTGTCAGGCTAAAGAAAAGGGACTCCTACAAGCTCAGGCTGTTTAGTGTGGTTATGGCCTCCTGAAAACCTTGATAATCCATGATCCTTGGGAGAATTCTGCAGACAAGAATCTGGTGGCCGAGGTTCCAGAGCAGCATCACAAAGACGTTCCCCACACCCACAGCCGCTTCCATGGCGGTGATGGAGCCACTGGGCTTCACTGCCAGGAAAACAACCCTCCCTTTCCTCTTCACTCTGGTAAATGCTCCTGCATTTTGCCAGAGCAGACTCATGTCCCCCAAGGAGATGCCAAGACCTGCTGCCTTAGTAGCTGTCTACCACACAGACCTTTTGGGGCAGTCACCCACTGTATTCTTTTTTTTTTTTTCATCTGGAAGCTCATATATATGTAAAACTCATAAATATATCAAATTCAGAAGCATAATTTGTTCTGAAAAAACTCTTTAAACTTTTCCATTAATGACAGATGAAGAGCCATCTGAAGGGAGAAGCTGTAGGGCCCAGGACATTTTTTTTTATAACTAACATGATATCTCAAAGGAGAAAAACAGGGAAGAGGCCTATTGGAAGCTTTCCAGCCAACCCCACACTCGAACACACTGTTAACTATGCCAGACCAGACAACTTTCCTTACATGGGATGAGGACTGAATCTCTTGGAGAACGTCAACAGTTTTTAACTAACATTTCTCTGTGTTGGGACTGGGGAGAAAAGGGAATTCGTGTCCCTTCCATGCTAGATATCTTTCCCAGCTAATTTACCCACAAAAGAGACGTCTTTTTCCAGGGTTCCACTAGGGGGAATAGCAATTCAGGGCTAGTTCATCAGCAAGGACCATAGAAGTGTTACCTCTGATTTGGGAGCATTTTTTTGTTATGAAAAGACAAGCTGTTTTCCCACAGGTAAGGTTGCATGGACTTTATCCAGGAAAAACTCCCATTTCCCCAAGAAGAGAGATTTTAGAAAATTGCATTCTGTTGTTTGAAATTCCCCCCGGTTGAGTAAATTGTCCTCTCCATCCCTTGGGTGACTACGGCCTCAGGATCTGGTGCAAAGGCAGTGCAGCAGAATCAAGATGCCTCTATAGCGCTTGCACAGATGTGGTCACACCAGGATCGACGCTGCAACACGGGCAGGAATCGCAATGTGGCTGCATTAAATCATTAAGCTCATTAGGAAGCACAGGAATGTATCAGTTGCGCCTTTTAGGATGTTTTCAAAAGCCATATATTTCCATACTTAAAAATAGAAAAAAGATTTACCCTGTAAACATGTGGAAATATGAAACAACACTAAGACTTCCTGCTAGTTCCCATTATTATAGTTAGAATCTATTTTCCTATATTCCTATGTTAAAATACTTTTTTGGTAATTTATAGAGGATTTTCACATTATTGTATCAACGTATTTTAGATTTTCAATAGCAAATGTAATCAAGCAAAGCAGCTCCTTTGACTAATGCCTGAGAAATCCAGAATGAGATTCACTCTCATATAGTGTTTGACTAATTTACTAAAATTCCAGAGCTCTAAAGTACAGAAATGATACTGAATGGGCTATATTATTGCTCATCCCATTTATTATCCTGGTTGCTGCCTGAAGTTAAGAGTGGTTTATTTTAATGTGGTTTCTCAATGGTATCAGCACGCTGCACCAACAGCTAATAAAGTGCTCAGGCACCAAAAACCCCAACTTCTTTGAAATTCATTAACCGCAAAGATTCTGCCAGCACTAATTGCTGTCAAGGTTGCTCATGCCTGTGTCTTAGTGTAATTCCAGAAGACGCCAGAGCTAATACTAGTACAAGCAAATGTAAGAAGAAATCAGCAAAGGGTGTAAGAAAGAGCAGTCGCTCAGCTCTTCTCCCTGCAGTTTTTGCAGCGTTTGCAGCTTGGGTATGTGCACCGCTCTCTGCACGAGCATGGTCAGCACTGGCAAAGTAGGTGAGCAAATTACTGCGGGCTTCTCCTACAAACTGACACTTCTGTGGTGCCAAGAACAGCTGGAGGATATGAACTTTTTTCTTTTAATTGAAATCTGACATTCGTATGCACAGGAAATTAAGAAATGAGCATGGGAAGGTCTTAAGGAAAAGATAGTGATCCTTAAAGCCTTTGAGGCTATTAAAGGAGGAGCGAGTGAGCGCTTCTCCTGCTGTCCTCGGCATGCCCCGAATCGCTGCAGTTTGGCCAAGGCTTGGGCTGGAAGACCTGGAGGACTTGAAGGTGGGAGCGGACAAGGACGAGCATCAGCCCTGGCTCTCAGGGGTGTCTTGGGTCACTCTTTGCACCAGCGCCAGTGCCCCTGGGCACCCGGAGAGCCCCAGTCTCATCGGTACTTTCCCGATGGCTCCCGTCAGGAGGAGGCACAGATCCCTCCTCATTCCCATGCCCCAATTCCTATAAATTTCCTTTATGGTGAGAATCAACTCATTCACCTGGCAGAGAGGGAAGGAGAGGAGTCTGTGAGCGCAGTTTAACTTTGTGAACCCGGTGACTGCTTGAAGACATTTGTCCGACAAGTCAACTCACACGGCACTTGTGCATTCCTGCTGGAACCGTCGGCCTCCGCGGATCGCTCCCGACACGCCGTGCCAAAATCCCCGTGCCTGGGCCGGCGGCTGGATCCCGCCTGCTGCAGGTGGGTTATGGCTCCACCGAGAGCGTCCCGAGGTGCAAGCGAGGTCGCTAATTACAACCTCATTACGGCCGTCGGAGGAAGGATGCTCTCAGCAGAGCAAGCCCCAGTGGCATAAGGAGGTGGCCATGGTGCCGATGAGGCGAGCAGCCCATCTCTGACACCTGCACGTCCGTGAGCGGCTGCTTTTGCTCCTCGTCGCCTTCCCCCAGAGCCACATTTTGCCCCCGGGATCAGCAGGAGCAAAAGTTGGCCCTTCGTGGCGCCTTTCGGCATCCGCGGTAGCGATTTCCCGCAGACCTCTGTGACTTGGCCAGCAAACGCGACAAAGACAACTTTTATTATCTTACTGAAAAGCCTGGATGCGCTGGTATGTCGTGCTTGCTGCGTATACATGTTTCTAAGCATTAGTCATGCCGTAACATCTGCTTTTTATTGGTAATTACCCTATCCACATTTTAATAAGAGGTAATTCTTAAATTTCTCATAAAATATATACGGCTCAAGGGAAAGAAGGTGAAAGGTTTTGCAAGCCTCTCACAGCCGCAAGACCAAAATGAGTGGAAATAAATCCTTTCTGAGCAGAAACGCTCCAGCCGCTCACGACAGCGCTCACAACCGGGGTGGATGTGCGACTCGCAAGCCGTATTTGTGCTAATTGCTGGTGCTCTGCAGAGCAGACGTGCAACGTCCGTGTCCTGCAGCCCTTCTGGGTGCTATTAAAGGGCTCAGAACTAGGGACCTGCTCCTAAAATGGGGCTCCCCTGGGTATCCCCTCCTGCATGTAACTCAGCTGGAATTAGCACGAAGGAGGCTCTGCGAGATCAAGTCCGAACGGGGGAACAGTAAAAGTTTGCAAACCGGTTCCAAGTGTTTTAGCCTCTTCAGAATTGCAAATAGGTGTCCAGCTTAATGGACCGTAACTTGTTTTCATTCATACTTATGGTAGCCTTGGTCTAAACAGATGCAAAATAGTATTTCTGAAAAATGAAACACATCGTAAGTGGAAGAGTAGTATTCAGATAATAGTGCATCATGAAAATTCTCCTGCTTAAAAACAAAATAAAACCATTCAGTTTATTATTTTCCAGTGTCTCTACGTATGCGAGTGGTACTGCACTGCTCTTGCATGCTAGAGTTTGGTTCTGTAATATCACAGCACGTTTCCAGGGATTTTTTCCAGCAATTTCAGATGAGGCAGTGACAAATGACACCTTCGCAAGGTCATCCCTGAATCTTTGAAAAAATAGGACACTTTTTTCAGTTGCTCCTGCCATTTGCTGAATGCCAGCACCCAAGCCCATATGGAGCATTGTGTGCAGGGCTCATTGCTGATGCAAATGCACACAACTAGTTTTGATTAAGAACAAAACACAGAATTGACTCGAAGTGCCTTTTTGCTTGAAAAGCTTCAAGCCTCTCATTATCATCAGAGCTTCTTTCAGGGCAGGAAATTGGAACTTCCATAAAATAACGCTGCAAGGCACAGGGGCAAAGTCAAAGAACATTAACGTTCGAAGCAAACAGAAGGATAAACACGCAAGGCAAATTTGGGGACACTCAGCTAAGCATGTGGGGGCACGTTACGCCCTGGGGGTTGCGTAGTTGCTTCAATATATGTGAAGAGAGGCTGCTGGGGTTCATATGCACCATAACTCGGAGCTGTGCGGTGTGAGGCTGATGAGGCAGGACGGGTTGTACCGCTCGCCTGCACGCTGTGGTTTGCACTTGGCAGTGGAGCTGCAGCTATTCCAGTGCTGCTGACAGCCTGACGGCAGCCACTGCGGGTCCAGGCTCATCGCAAAGGAGCCAGAAAGACCCACGGGGCTGCCCCGAAGGGCTAATTAGGGTTTGTGCATCCCAGAGCAGCCGCCAGCACCGCATTCCCCTTCCCGGCGTTGCTGGAGCTTGCTTGGAAAATTCTTGTGCCAAGGGAAACTGGAAAATGGCAGCTACTTTCTCTGCTCTTTCTGTGCCAGGGGGAATCTGGTTAGAGCCTCTTCGGTTTTACGAGGTTTAATTACAGCCAGGGCTGGTATTTCCCCACGCGAGCGCGTGCTGCGCGATGCTGCAGGACCCTTTCTGTTTGCTGGGAGGAGGAATAAAAAACAGGACCTTTTTGTCAAGGATGATATTTAAAAAGTTGTATCCCAGTTACAAAAACAAGCTCTCAGAAATCAGAAAACAAGGCAGTTGAGCTACTTTGTCCCTATTTCTCTGTATGCTTCATAGTCTGGGCTTTAATAAAATGACCGGCTCTTATTTCCATGCGTTTCCTGCAGCCTTCCCAGCTTGGGAACAAGCTCTGAGTTCATGTTCATGTGGTGTGAGCAGAGAGAAGGGGCCTGCTCTTAGGATCTGCCCTTAGGCAGAGGACAAGTCGAGCCTGGCACATGAGACTGACGCTTGCAAGTGCTGCTTTTGTTTCCCAATATGACAAGGTGACAAGGGGGAGAAGTATCGGACAAGGTGCAAGAGCCACGGAGATGCCTGGGTGGGCACTAAGGACCAACGCTGGTGAGGGACCACGTGCCATCTTCATAATGTACCCTTCTAGCCTGATAGCTCTGCTTAGACCAGCTCCTCCAGCCCACTGCAACCACCATCCTGAACACAGGCCACTGGTGATTCAAACACCAGCTCCCAGCCTCACAAATCCCTGATTCCCTGAGTGCCAGGAAAAGTGAGGGCAGAGCTAGAGACACAGGCAGCCACCTGGAGCAGTGATCCCCAGTGGGAAAATTCCCACCATTTGGGAGCTGGAGAAGTGGTGCTAGGGATAGTGAAGCCGTGGGAAAGAGGGATAGAACAGACAGGAAAAAATATGCCAACTTTCATGGTGAATTGTGGCACATTGGAAAAAATGCTGGAAAACATATTTTCCTTTCCTTGGATCCCCCTGAAAGGAGATACTACCCTATCTGAGCAGAACAACAGCAAACAGGGGAAAAGTGTTATCACTGACAATACCTGAGCACAGGCACTATCAGGTTTTCTTAAAACAAATCTAACTCTGCCTTCACATTGGTAGGTGGCAGGGAAAAGAGCACTCCATGTGTGCCTGTGTGTGCTTGAAAACAGGTCATCTTCGAGACACGTCATGGAAACCTTGGGTAGACATGAGCAAACAGCCCCAGGGGAGTCATTTGTCTTTGCTGTCAAGAGGAAAATTAAGACTGCAGGGGCCACGGAAGCCGGTTTGATGTATGCCTGCAGCAGGAGGCAGATGGGTCAGCATTCCTGCCTGCCATGAAATCGTGTCCTTTCCCGGGGGGAAAGAGCCTGTGTGAAGCGTTCACCTGTAGGGAGGAGCGAGGCAGGGGAAGATGGATGGTGGAAAGTCACAAAGATTGAAAAAGTGTCTCCTCTTGCTCTGGTATCGACAGGAGCGACCTCTCCCTAGAAGGGCTGGCTCGATCGCAGGGAGCTGGGGGCTCTCCTTGCTCTAGGAGCACATTTGTGGGCCAGCATGGGCTAGTGCATCTCCATCTGCTCTATCCTGTAGCAAGCAGGCCAGCGATCGGCCTCTCCACCCTGTATTTGGGGATCCCGCATCGGGTGCTTGTTGGCAAACAGTGTATTGAGGAGCTTGAGCACATGCTCTGCTTTAGTTTCTTCCAAAAGCAATCTGGCTTGTGTGCTGCAGGAGCACTCCGTGGTGGAAACCAAATTGCCATAAGTGGAAATGCCTGAGATGTTTCCTTCCAAAGTACTTTCCTGATCCCAGTGAGAGCCCTTATGTAGATAGACCCGCTAATTAAATCGTGGATATATTTTAGAAGAGACACACACACAGGTGAGCAGTGCAATATATATTTCTACTTAAAAACATACCTTGACTCCTGCAAGCAGCCCATGAGTTCTCCCAGGAGTCTCCATGAATTCCTACCAGTTCAGCCAGTGAGGATGTGCTGAGCCAGATCAACTGGTTTTACTAAGGGCTTTGGTGCTTGCTAATCAGATTTATTTCAGCTATAAAAGATCAAATCTGGTAACTAATGTTCAGCAGGGTTCAGCTGAGCAATATGTGGTCTTGGCTTGCTGATAAAAAAGAGGAAAAAAAAACCCTTTTCTGATCACATGTCAATATTAATAACTGCCAGTGCTGGAGAAAAGCCACAGACAGAGTCCAAATTCTGAGGTCATCTTAAATACTAACAAGGGTTTTCAAATTTTTTAATTACGTTAATTAGTCTCTCCACCAACTTTTTCAGTTTAGGCACTGAGGGTGCACTGAGGTCTTCCAGCCTGTTATTCTCTCATAAACCTGGCCTTCAGGAGGGATCTTTAGAGAAAGCACCACGTATAAGGAGGTGCATCAGCGAGCAGTAGATTTGGGCAACGCTGAGACACCTAAAGGAACCCGTGATCAGCCAGCCCTCTTGCTGGCCCTGATGATGTGACCTTTCCTGGCAAGGCTACTTCTCACAGCAGAAGGCAGCTCCTGTTTCCAGGCCTTGCCTTTCTTGCCGAGACACCAGCAGGACCGATTGCCAGTTTTGCTCAGGAGCTTGGGAAATGAGGAAATTCAGGAAAAGGGACGGAGCTGGGCTCCCCGGACTGTTCTTCCAGGCCAGCCACCTGGACACGTTCCCACTGCGTGACCTTCCCCCAGGTCCTTTGCTCTTGAGGAACACGTCGTCCCCCTGCTCGGATGTGGGCACAAGCCGGAGCTGCCCTTGGCCGGCCGCGCATGGGGCACAGCGTGACAGGCTGCTCCCCAGCAGCCCTGTCTGCTCCTTCCCCTTCGCTCCGCCAGGTATCCTGGCATCTAAAATGCCCTGTATTCTCACACGGTGCCAGCGAGACAGGGAAATTGCTGCCTGCTTTTCTCGTGGTTTGTACTGCTTTTGTTTCGCTAGGAGAACCTACCGTAGTGGTTGGAGAACCCTCCTTGTAGCCCACCCATTTCTGGACTGCACCTTGGCTCTGCTCAGAGGACCAAATTCAA
The DNA here is from genome assembly GCF_059628265.1 of Tinamus guttatus. Taxonomy (NCBI): domain Eukaryota; kingdom Metazoa; phylum Chordata; class Aves; order Tinamiformes; family Tinamidae; genus Tinamus; species Tinamus guttatus. The sequence continues at coordinate 2,680,422 of NW_028289244.1, read as the reverse complement.
GCATGCAGAGCCCCAAAGGCTTTTTGCTATTCGCCCTGTCAAAGAATTAAAAACCATATCAAAACCGAGTCCATATTACCCACTTGGGTTTATCTAGGGCACTGCATCTCTGCAACTATTTATTACCCTTGGTGACCACCAGAACAGCTCATGGGCTTTGCGGCTCAGCATCTCCTCCCGCCAGGACTCTGAACACATTTCCTAAAGCCATTTTCCGTGTTTTTCTCAAATTCCCTCCTTACTGCTTTCACCCTGACCTTGCAATAAAAAGGTGACCGAAGCCAGTTCCCGTCTCGCAGTGTATTCACCCCGCGGGGACCCTGGTGCTGTCCAGACACCAGGCACCCCGTGCACCTCCTCGTGGGTGCTGTCACAGAGAGGCAAACACAGCAGCAAGCACCACCTGAATATCCATCCAGTCCCGGTTTAGCTGCATTTGCTTTATCCCAGGTTGTGCTCACTTTTTATGGGAATCGTGCTCACCCACACAACACTCACACGAAACCTGAATTCAATTTCCACCCCCTCTCTGCACTGGAGAGGGGATTTCGATATTCATACTTACACAAGCCAGCAAGAAGAATATCTGCCATTTGCTTTTCAACACTGAGTTGTATTAGGTAACAAAACCAAAAATTTGAATGCTACAAAAATGAGATTAACTATTTTTTGAGTCACAGATGCATCCGAACACATATTAAAAGCACATGACAAACTCCCACTCCTCCGGCTGGCGCCAAGGCTCACGCTCGTGCCAGAAGGGACATTTGGAAGGACACCTTTTGCCTGGCCACGGGCTGCTCTGGGCAGCGGGTCTGCGAGCTGAGATTCGAGGTCTGATTTCCTCTTGTCGCTGGTGTTTTGCAATGCCCTAAGACACGCTGCTGAATTTGCAAATCAGAAAAGCATGGAGCACGGGTGGGTGCCTTCATCCGAGGAGCAGAACAGATATTTTTGGTGTCAGCCCATTCCAGAGAGGTTTTCAATGTTATAAATTAAAAAAGTAAAATAAAATGAAATAAAATAGAGGGGGGAAAAATCCAAACAAACAACAGCTGTTTGGAACCAGGCCTTAATCCTGAAGAATATGAGTGGTTTTCAGACAAATGTCAAGAGGCAATGACAAGAAAACGCTCTGCACAAGAAGTCCATGGGGATTCCCAGCTATTCGCCTTGCAGGCAGGATACTGCAATAGGAACGTGGCCATTCCTGGGGATGAGGGACACTTGAATGACACAGTCACTGCCACATCTGCCTGCGAGGGCTCCTGGTGAGGACACTAAAGTATCCATGGGGGTGTCTGGCGCCTTCTCCACCGAGTGGATCCGCAAAGTGTCCCTAGATCCGTGCACCACCGACAGCCCAGCACGCACGGCAAGGTAGCAAGAGCAGAGGCTGCGGTGCTCGACACCTGCTGATGGCCTCCCTCTGGGGAGCTGTAGACATTCATTTTCCTCAAATTAAGTTATAAATATTAGTTTTGTTGTGAAGGTATTGCCCTTTGGACAGCCATATTTTTGTTTTGAGCTTGAGGAACATAAATTACACTCATTTAAAGCCTGGGCTTACATTTTTCTTCAATGACGTAAATGAGTTCCTAGCTTTCAAAGGCCAGCTGTCCCTTGCAGCAAGAGGTAGCAATTATATAAAATTCTTTTATTGCATAGAGGTATTTTCAGTCCTTTAAGTTTATGTGCCCCAGGTGAAGCAATATAAACAAACTGTAGCTGTCACCATCGTGTTAATAATGGAAACTGCATTGGGGAAGTTTTAGGGATAAAACCTATAACTTTATCCTGCTAAAGTGTCAAACCTTTCAAATGTAAAGCAGAGTGCAGCTGTGTACGGCGCAGAGAAGAGTTTCTGGAAAGCCAACACTCGCAGTCTCTTTAAATACAGAGAGACAGCAGTCTCCAGGCTGCAGCAATTAATAAGAATTGCAGGAAGAAATAAGGATAAAAAACCATCGAAATGGCTCTGGGTGTTTGGCAAAGTTCAGATACACGAAAATTGAGTTTTGGTGAGATAGTTGCACTTCTGACAAGTACATTCATGGAAGACCTTCCAAAACCCACAAAACACAACCCTTTTTCTTTTCCAATACGAGCAAGAAGCAACCACATTATGCATCTGGATTGATTCAGGGACAGAAAATTCAAACGTGCTGAAGTCTGGAGGACGGAGCTCATTCCAGCATAGGGGTCCAGCTCCATCTCCCTCGCTGCCTACCTACATTTCTGGCTGCTGCCTACAGAGGTAGCTATTCTGTAATGCTTCTCTGGACCCATATCCTCATGCCACAAAAAGCTCAGGGCATTTTCTATTGCGTGTCTCCTGCCACGTGGGGATCTGGCTGGTAGGTGCCCCTACCAGTTCCTACCATGGATCAAAGCTCTTGGGGACACCAGAGAAGGGTGAAGCACAAGGACCACGGCGCGTTGACGCAGATGCCACATGCAAGGCACCTTCGCAGCCAGGATCTTGACGGATTTTAGGACAAAGAAAGGTTGGGATGTTGCTCACAGCTCTTATTTGGTAAAGCGACCGTAGGGAAAGCGGACTTCAAAAGCCTCCAATGCACAGCTGATGACATTTAGGAAGAAAGGGAAAATTGTTGCCTTTTTTTTTTTTTTTTTAGATTTACAAATGTCGTCTGTGTCCATGAGTGTAATTTTCCATTAAGGAAAAGAGAATTTCAGAAGCAACATATGGACCACGCAGTAAATGAGTTACCATAGCAACCAGCCTCCTAAAAATCCTTATATCCTTCTGTATACAGAAATCAAATAGATGTAATAATTTACAGCCTCGTGTCTGAACTCATTTATAAATCCCATCTTTCTAGCATTTTCCTTTTTGCCTCTTAAAAGTCTAATTCATACTTGAAACATCAGCTTACTGGGCTGCTTTTGAACCTGCTCGGGGTTTGCAGTTGAAAGTCAAAAGCATCACGACTGACAGTCGCTGACACCAGAGAGAAATCGAACTGAGCTAATTCAAAATACTTCCTTTAAGCATGAAAGCTCGGTTACGGGCCCAGAATGAATTAAGCTCTCGGAGCACAGCTGAGATGACATTCAGGCTCAGGAAATTTCAGAGGGTAAAAATAACCAGATGAAGGGCTGTGAACTTTGGGAATGCGCTTCAAAGCAAAGGAGATTTGGGAGAGTAGAAAGGAGCTGGGTGGTGAGAGCCCGCGCTCCTCCACGCCGTGTGGCACCTTCTTCTGCATGGGGACAGGAGGGACCATCCAGGACACCACTGTCCCCAGCAGCCTCAGTGCTCCTGCAACCACCAGCTCTCTTTGGGGGCCCTCAGGAGATCTTTCTTCTCGTCTGTGGGACACCCTGGAGATTTAGCAAAGATTCAGCAAACTCTGCTGTTGAGGGTAGAGGTTGGTACTTGCAGTCAGTGCCAACTTGGAGATATCTTGAGAAGGGAAAGGAATCGGCTAAGTGTACAAGACCTGAGGGAGCTCTGCCTGCTCGCTGGTGTTACGGGGTGGTGGGACCATCAGTGAATCCTGTACATGCTCTGACCAAGCAGCCTAAAGCTGAGTCTGTGAAAACGTTTCTTCATCCCACCTGGCTCCCATTACTGCTCAGAGCTGCCTTTTTGTGCCTTCTGCCAAAATCTGAACTCCTGTTTGTGGGATGGTGCATCCTCAATGTGCAAACAAGACTCCTTTCACCACAGGAACAGCCCGCCCGAGGAATACAATCACTTCCATTTCCAAATGAATCATTGGAAAGGGTCAGTGCGTACCTGGCTCGTCATGCAGAGATTTTGCAATGGCTCCTGCATCCCCACGGGGCTCTCGTGCTGGCTCCAAGACGGAGCTGCTGCAGCTCCATGACCTCTTGGAGGCTTTGCTCTCCTTGCCTCCACCTACCTGCTTTTCAAACCCTTCCCACCTGCTCATTCGTTTACATTTCAAAGCAAATAGAGCAGCTGGTGAGAAGCCTGGCAAGAGCGAGGTCTTGCAAGTGCCTCTTCTGACAGAGTACATGGCTAATACTCTTAAATAGACATTTATCCTGCACTGAACTTTGGCAGAAAATTAATACAATCACACTCCTAAGTCCCTGGAGCACTTGTTCCTCGTGAGAGCTATTTCCATCCCCAGCTTCAGCTCTCTGCCTTTGGCTAATTGTGACAGAGTTGCTCAAGAAGTGACTAAGCCCCAGTTTTTCCAGTGTGAGCAAAGACGCATTTGTTCTCCCAGAGCAGAGATCAGTGGTGTTAGAGAGCAAGACCTAGGCCTAGACCAGGCATAAATCTCTTTTTCTCAGTCTGAACACAAAACTAGCTTTTGCTCAAACTTCATTTTACTCTTCTGTTGCACAGCCTCTGGCTTTCATCTCACTCAACCATGCAATGCATGTCTGCGTGGAAGCGCAGATGGGAAACTGCCAACCCAAGTGGTGGCAGTCCAAGAAGAAGAGACCTCTTGGGAAGGGAATGCTGCGATGGACCCCTCTCCCCAAAGCAGCACAGCCACCCTGGGACTTCATCCCCTGTGGGGTCCCCCAGGACGATGAGGATGGATGAGAGTGGAGGGCATCTGTCATCGTTTCCATTCTAGCTACCTATTTTCTGCAATGTCTCGAAGAATTTTAAATCTTATTTTTTGCCTGCAACGGGGGCCAGGGGTTTTCTGCCTATAAGAACATTCACTGATTTTGCTTGTTCTTTTCTTTTGCTGAGACAGTAAGGGAGCTCTCCTAAAGATGAAGGTACAAAGTCCATGTCACATCTGGAGAGGGCTGGATCCAAATGCCCTGTCTGCTTGACATGAGGCTGTGATTTAGATCTGTCTTATGGAGAGCGGTGGGAAGAGCCACAACATGAGGGTTACAGGAGTGACCTCCCACCTTGTCACCCTGCCCTGGGACTGCAGCTGGAGGCACCGGTGCCACCAACCCTCTCTCCCAAGCTCAGCACCATGGGGCTTGTTCGCTGGAGCTCATGGTGGAGAAAGGCAGCACAGTCCACAGGGATGGAAAGGGCTCGTTGCAACATTTTTTTTCTCTATCGCGTGAAGGCATAAATAGCAAAACAGATGGTTTGTAGGAAACCTGGGCCCAATTGCCGGCCAGTTTGCAGGCCACGGGAGAGCCAGGCTTGTCGCTCATGGAGGGATGCTGAGGACCCAGCCTTGTCTCATGGAGATCTTGGGGTTTTATGGATGGTATGAAGTAACATAAACGTATCTTTGGAACAGCCACTCTTGTTGCTTATTATGCTTACAGTATTCTTTCTGGTGGCTGGACACAGAACACTTTTCCTTAATACTTTGTTCATAAAATAATCCCTTAACACAGGCAATGGCACACATCTTTGGGACCACAACTGAGAAATCACAGTTTTAAATAGGGCGAAAACATGGAGATATTTTAAATTCTGGCAACAACAACAAAGAACCAGCAACAAGAAGAGGGCAATGAGCAATGTCTTAGGGCCGGGTGTTTGGTTTCTTGTTCTGCAATAGGATTCCCACTTGGTCATGTATGAGTCACTTCTCTCTTGGGTCTTCACTTTGGCACCTGTAAAAAGTAAAGATAAAAACTTGGATCCTGCTGCACTGCCTGCTTTCTTGTGAGAGGGAAACAATTCAGAGGCACAAAGATGAAGGATTCGCATAGGCCCCTGTGACAGAGAACATATGGGCTGAGAGAGCAGAGACCTTCTGCTTCACAGAAGGAATTGCTGCACACGCGGAGACCACGGGATTTTATAAACTGGATTTCTTAAAGATGAGCTCCACTGTCTGCATGCAGGACACCAAATGTGAGGCTTGAGCATCTTGATTCCTGCCTGTTTTGTGTATTCCGGCTTCTCCTGCTAGAGAAGGAGCTGCCAAGGCTGAGGCAGCTGGTTTGTGATCTGCAGCATGCAGAACCTGCCGCCTCCTTTTGACCTGCTGGGCATCTCCATCCGTCCTCGAAGCACAAGGTCCCGAGAGCCCCGACTTATCCGCAGCAGCAGATCCAGAGCACGTGGCTTCACCCAATGAAGTCTGCCACCACTTCTGGACCCAACTCAAAAAGTCCTTATGCCTCCATTGAGATGATATTTAAAGACAGGCTCAGGTGAGCAGGACCAGGGATATCTCTGTGCAAAGCGATGGTCCGAAGCTGGCTCAGCTCATCCCGCAAAGAGCCTGTCCCCAGGTTGTCATCGTGTCCCTGTACCCACTGCAGCAGACTGAGCCCCAGGCATTTGGAGAGAGGCCGTTGGTGGGACAAATTTCCATGACCTTTTCAAAGCCCTCCTCGGGCTAAAGATGCTGGGCTTGAGAAACATCATTTGCCAAATGATTTCTTAATGTTTGAATCTTCAGGCAAAATTTGTCATGCTTTTAATTTATGACAGAAGAGAAGGGGAAGCTCTGAAGGTTTTATGATTTTTAAATGTTCTAGCATTTACTTCAGCATTTCAGTTTTTATTGCAATTATCTTTGTGGCAGAGGAAATTTCTCAGAACCAAAAGCTAATGTTGCTTTCAGCTACTAATGCATTTTCAATTAGTGGTAGAGAAAGCTAAAACTATCCTTTTGCTGCTTGAGAAGGGGAGAAAAGCATCTGGTACACGAGTGTGCAACCTTAGACGCATGCAGTACTGAAATACACCTTTTTTTTGCTGTCTCCTTTTTAATGGGGCATGACTTCCCTCCATCGGTTTTCTCTTGAGCTGGAATTCTCTCTGCAGGCTTCTGGGTAAGCGCTTTGCGAAAGGCCATTTAATTGTTTTCAGACTCAGGCTTGTAAAAAGAAATCTGGTCCTTTCACACTGCTCTGATCAGACCTGCTGAACACACATCTCTTGCAACAGCTTTTCAAACACACATTGCTTTAAACACATCCCTAAGTGCCAGGTTCTTGGTGCAAATTGGTGCGTTTCCACCAGCAGCACCAGCAATGTGCAAACTGGTGTCATTAGACAGTCTGGGTCTCTCTTTGGGGCTACATGTTCTTCCAGATGAGGTTCATTTGCCTGAATCTCAAATGAAATCTTTTTTTTTTTTTTGCTCTTACATAACCCCTCAACTCACAGTTCTTACACTTTTCCCCCTTGGCATCACTGTTCACATGCACTTCTGGCATTATTTGCTATTTATTACAACTGTGGAAGTGGGGACACCAATGAGTTAGATCATGTTATGGCACTGCGGTGACCTCGCTGTCAGCAGGAGAACAGCACCAGGCTGATTGTCACAGGCCTGTCGGCATTGCTGCACCTCAAGGAGAAAATTTCGCCTAAATTTCACATTGGGAAAATTAGTGGAAATAGAAGAACCAACCCAGAAAACGTGCTGCTCTGTGTCCTGAGACTTTTCTGGGTAATGCTTCCCTTGAGAACACCTGCTCCTCGCTCCTGGGTTTTGACTCTCTGATGATGATGCCTGAAGCCCCTTCCTGGGTTTGCAGCCCCTTTATCTTTGCAGACCCAGAACCAGATCCCAGCACCAACACAAGCATATGCGCCCAGGGCTTACCTCCCCTTTCATGCTTTTTCATTAAAACTACCACATCTCTTGCTTTTTTTTGTTGCTTTGCTGCCCCAAAACATCTCGGGTCACTGCGTGCCATGGCGTGCACAAAAGGGAGCCGTGTGGGTGCAGCGGCCGATGGGGTAAGAGACCCCCCGGGCGCAGCGCGAGCGGCCCAAGCAGGGACATGGGGACCACAGCATTAGTCACCTCCGTACCGAGGTCCCCAGGGAAGCTCTGTGTTTGGGAAACGTTGCGACGAGTGTTTTGTTTCTTTTGGTCACATAAATCAATCTCCCTGGCTTGGCACTGCTTTTCCAGAACAAAGAATTCCCAGAAAAGGGGAACCCTGCTGATGGGTTATATAATATAGATGGATGATCCTGCTGTCCACATGGAATTTGCAGCACTGAGTATTTTTTTTTCTCCAGGATGCAACCAGGATGATAACATAAACAACACATGGAAGACCTCACGGTAAGTCCCAGTGTCTGCAGAAGAGTACATAGCTCTGGCTTGGATCCTAAAGCAAACACACGTGCACCTAAAATAATTACTAAAAGAGAACAGCTGATATTTGAGAAGGAAAAGACGGCCTCTACCTGTGCAGGAGAGCAAAACAGCAGGTCACAGAGGCAGGGGACACTCTGTTCAGTACAAAACTTGCCCATCAAAGAAGGATATTTCATGTCCTGTTTTGTACTGAACACAGGTGATACAATCCAAGCAACCAGAACCATGTCCAAGCATGCAGATGAGTAAAAAATTTTAGTTTTTTGGCAATCTACTCAATGGAGAAACAGGTGACTGAGTGCAAAAATACAGCAAGAACATCAAAAAGCAAATCCTTAATATAGCAGAAACATTTCAGTCTAGCTTCACACTACTCAGCGTGCGAAATGGCACACCTACTCTCGCGGGCTCTAGCAGACTTTTCCCAAATGACTAATATGGATTTAATTAAATTTGTTTGGTTTAATTCCCATAATTTATCAGAGGAAAGCACTAAGGAACTATAAGCGGATAGGAAATTATTTATTTATTTTTCTTTCTTTATTTCTGCCCCAAAATGTCTCTGGCAACTTATAAAGGATTTTTTTCCATTGATATTGGCCAGTCAATATGTGCTTCCGAGATTTAGGTTTGCCTTGTGATGTTTACCAGTTTTCTCCATGGAAAACTACGTTTTGGACAGACTGTAGAATTACGCCCAAATTCAGAACATAGTTTTAACATCCCCCAGTTCAAAGAATTTCAGATTCGCAGCCGATCTGTTTTGCAGACATCTCTGAGCTGAATCACAGCCTCCCCAATGGGAGACACCAACATGTCTCTGGTAAACATGCCTGCATTTGCAACACAAGATAGAATCGACCTGGATAGGCGCCTTCCACTCTTGGTCAACCGGTCGCCTTGGCCTGAGCCACTGGTTTAATCCCCACGATTCCCAGGCCAGGTTGGTGATGGGATGATGATGGGAGGCCCGGCAGCAATGGGAAAGCTCTGCCCATCGCTCCACGAGAGGAGGGTGCCCTTTCCCCAGCTATTTCTGGTGTTGTTACATCAGGAGGAAATTTCACCTCAGTTTCAGCTCTGTCAGACCATGCCTGAAAGCCTCATGTGGCCTTAGAAGAGAAAAGATTTACCAAATAAGACTCTTCTCCTTGAAGGCCGAGGGCTGCTGGGGAATCTGGCTATGATTAATTACATTTATGGCTGTCAAAGGCGACCTATTCTAATAAAATCTTTCCACCTCCCTTTTCCTTCTGTTCACCTAGTACTTAAAGGATGAGCCTACTAGTAAAATATTAGCGTGTTTGAGTAGTGTCTTTTGAGTCTTTGGGTGAAGAAAATCACCACTTCATTTAACTTTACAACTTACACACATAAACCAACCAAACATGAAAATCAGAAATCAGAAGAAGCCTTATAACAAACAGAAAAGGGTTTCTGATTACTAAGGGAAAATTTCAGAAACTCCTCACTGGGAATTTCCACGTACCAAGAGCTTATAATTGCACAGAAGAAACCTAAATTTCATCTAGGTTTCAAATTAACTGATTCTTCCCTGCAGATTCCAGTATCAAACCTGTCTCCTCTCTGGTCCCTCAGCTGCAAATGTACTTAGTGACTGCAGAGCAGGAGTGGGAGAAATTCTTAAATAAGGCTTTAGGGAGCAGGCAGCAGCCTGCAAAGCGGAGTCTGCCCAAGTGGTTGTTGCCTGCTAAGACCTCTTATCTGGACTCTTTTCTGCTGGAGAAATCAGGTAATTCCACTTGCCACAAACTTACTATCTAAGGGCCTGATCCAGAACCCATCGATGTCAAGGGAAAGCTTCCAAGGACTGAATTTCCTGTTATTTAGGAGGGAATCAGGAAAAAAACATTCTTCCCATAGAGTTTCGACTCCAGAGGATATTTGCAGCCTAGCTTTGGCCACTTGGTTTTGGCCCCACTGCAGAACTTCAGGTGAGGTTTTTTTTAAGCAGATGCCTTCAGAAGCCCTTAGCATCTCTCATCAGTGACTCAGGCGGTACAGAGCCGTTTACTCTCTGCTCTGGTGAAAATAATGCCCTGTTCACGTCTCGCCAGGGACTCGTGTTTTCTGCAGAACTCAGAAACAAGTGGTTGCCCAAGGAAGCCGTAAACATGCTAAATTAACAACATATTTTTGGGCTTCTGCTGCTGCAGGCCATGCTAAGAGGAGGTCTCCTAAATTGGGCAGCTTGCAATAACTCTTCCCAAGTGCCACTTTAATCCTATGGGGAAAGCTGAGAACTGTGTACGAGCTCCTTCAGCCACCACATCAGATGCATACCCTTAAAATGAGAAATAAGCACAAATTGCCTGCTTTCTGCATGGCACATTATCTATCAATCTATCTCTATATCTGGGCTATATATGGAATGGAAAAAACATCATACAACAGTGAGCAAAGAAAAAGCCATCAGGTCTCTGCAGGCAACATGGTTGGGTTTTGGTTGATGTTTACTATAGGCAGCGAGCGGTGTAGCTAAAGGCCCCCTGACCTCTGTGGTCGTGCTGTTTGCTGGTTGTTTATATGTTTTCCAAACTTCTCTTGTGCTGAACTTTTCCATCTTGTGTGTCTGGGCTTTGGAAAGTTTCAGCTGGAATGGTTTAGGCGTTTAGAAATCGAGACTTGTTTTGGTCCATCAGCCAATAGCTGAAGGGGACAAACCAGAGAGCTGGCACATGCCCGTGGGCCTGTCCCCTACGCACACGGATGGGCCCCGACCAGCAACCCCAGGGTGGCTACAAGTGTCCCATGCCAGTGAAGGCACTGCCAGCACATCAGCAAAGTGACAAAAAGTGGGTTTCTCAGAGCTTTTGGAGAGGTGCCTCTCCCTCTGCCATCAAAATTCATGAGACTCGAGCATTTAAATCCCTCAGATTTGCTAATGCCACCCCCTTGGACACCCTTTCTCTCCAGACTTTGAATATCTGAAATGTCTAAGTATCAAGAGCAGGAAAGTGGATTGAATAGACACATCCTATCCTCATAAAAAATCCCTCCTGCCCATAGGCTTTAGCACCATGTAACTTTTTTTTTTTCTCCTTTAAATAAAAAAAGTTCCCATATTTAGGTCTCTCTCCCCCTGTGAATCATATTCAGAAGGTTTTAGAAGACCTTTCATTCTCTCTCTGCCTCACATGTTAATCCAAATCTCTTTTCGTAATTAAAGTTTTACTCTACAGGAGTCTTTAACCTCCGTTTCTGAGTGGCAAAATCGAATCCAGCTCCTCTTGATAAGGAAAACTCATTTCTGGCTGATTGACAAGTTTAATTAAATATCAATATTTTCCTTTAATTGCTAGATTGTTACCAAGACAGCAGCTTCAAGGATTACTGTGGGTGCATAGGGAAATGGTACCTGAAAGTTTTGTGGTGCAACTTTTCCTTGTTGCCACCTCTCTCTTTCCCCAAAGCTGGATGAATCCCAGGTGTCATCAGCGGATGCATTTGCAGAACACAGGGACAGATGTCCCCTTCTCTCTGTCTGTCTGTCTGTCTGTCTACCAGCCCACGGCCCCTGCTCTCTGGAGCCCACCCCGCTCCAGACCCGCTGGTTTTATTCCTTTTGTTTTTAATTTGCTGGAGAACAAAACACAAACGGCCGAGCCTTGCTCCAGACACAGCTTCTATTTATGCCGAAAATGGCAATTAATAACCCAAAGACGGCAAACTGGAAACTGTATGGTAAGAAACATCCCGTCCCTGTTCCGAGGGCTTCTCCCTGTTACGACACCGGTCAGTGTTGCAACACCGCGTCCGGCACTGGAAAAAGTGGAAAAACCTGGTTATGGTTCTGCTGCACCATCGCGAGCGCCAAGAGCCATCATCTTTCCAAAACCAGCACATGTCTGCAGAAAACAGGGTGGCCATCACAGGCGAGGGATCCTCTAATTAATTCAGACTTTTCTTCCTGATGAATCATGGCTTATTTTGGGCTGCAAACAGGCATAGGAACAACCGTGTGCATACGCAAGGCTTCGTTCTCAGGATATGAGACTGATATTTATAAACTGATATTTATAAACTCTTTAAGAAAAGCAGATGAATACAACACCTCTGCTTCCGGATAGTTAACACTTTACTTTGTTAGATTATTATTTCAAAAAAGAAACAACTAAACCATGACATAAAGCGGCTCCGGGCTTTCCTTCCACCACTCAGCTAAGCCCTTTCCCTGTTGCTTTAATGTTATTTGCGGCATATGAGTCAGCCTCTGGTTTTGTATAAAAAATAGAGAAATAGAGTCACATGAAAGGTATCATGGAATAATGATCCTGGTGACAGCCAAGCCCAGAGCCAAGGCAGATAAATGTACCCAGCAGGATCTTCCACTGTCTCAGGAATGTATATAAATACACGGGAAGGAAAGCTCCCAAGGAGAAAGCTACCAAATAACTCTCTCCAAGAGCGGTTACATCCCAAGTCATATTATCTTGACACAGATATTGTCATGATGCCAAACTATTCCTCATACCCTGCTAAGATGTGAAAGCTGGAACTTCTCTCTGATTTTGTTTATGTATCTTAGGATACTGTTTATCATTTCCCATCTTGTGCATTAAAGGGACACTATTTAATAGTACTAACGAGAGCCTGGTGTTCATGTGGTCTTTACCATAACTTGGATGACTTACACAGAGGCGAGAGACATGGGGGGATCCTGGTCACTGACCAGGGCAAAGAGGGCTCCTGCCACCTTTCCTAGGTTTCTTTCTGACCGATGATGCTGAAATTTTAACATCAAGACATAAGTTTCCAGGGCAATGTCAGGGATCTCAGCTATACTGTTCTTCAAAAGCCCTGAAAGCCCCGAGATTGACTCTCCGCCCGTCCCAGGCAATGTCAGGCTTTAAGAAGTTCCAGAAGCTCAAAATTCAGCTCTCAATTTCTGTGATTTATTTAGCAACATATTCCCCCCCCCTCCAACTCCATGAACAGGCTGCTGGTTTCCTATTTAATATGCACAGTGGGCTAAGCTGCAAAGTATTTTAAAGCATGAGCATATGTGCCACGTTAATAGGGGCGATCATCATGCAGCCGAGCTGCTCTTCTCTCTTTGTTTTTCCTGTTTTTCTTCTGGAGGATTTGACTCTCTTTTTTGGATTGATTCTCCATTTTTTACAATTTTGCCCAGGCTGCCCGGCCGGGAAGGCGAGTTGCCAGCGCCGGGCGAGCGATGAGGATGCGAGCGGACACACTAATTGCACAGAAATTGTTTCCCCTGTCATATCCTGTTATCTTATCCACATGGTGATTTACTGATGTTCAAAATTGGGCTTGGCAGGTGGAGGCTTCCGCACCTGGCAGATCCCAGGAAAGCAGGTGCCTTGGTTCTGATTTTAAGAGTGTTGTTTTTGGTTTTGTTTTTGTTTTTTTAATTTGCCTGGGTATTTTTTTCTTCTTGAAATACACATTCCCTTCCTTTCTGGCTTTGTTCTCATCTTTGCAGTTCACATCCTTTCTTTAATCTCTGATTTTGGAACGCTTCCACATTTGACTGTCCCTGATATTTAGACAAATTCCTAATCTCCAGGATTTCCTTTCATCTGCAAATCACCTTTAAAAACCCCACAATCCCTTATTATTTCCTCTTTCATTTTCATCGTTTCATCTATAATAAGCAACATTAAATCCAGGGAGCATTTATGACCAATTTCTGCAAGGGAAAAAAAAAAAAGTAAAAAGAAAACAAAACCTTTTGTCAAGCCTGGCGTGGGATTGTTGCCAGAGGGAATATTTGTTCTCTCTCTAGTAACAAGGTGACATGGTGCCAGTTTGGTCTCAATTCACATGGGGTGGGAAAAGATGCTTTTAAAGGGCTGTAATGTTCGCTCAGCGTTTCCTCCGGAGCGTGTCCTAAATAAAGTGAGCGCTGCGCGATGCCCGCCGGGTCCCTTCCTCCCTCCCGGGAAAACGGCAGGACTGTCCTTATTTGCACAGGTAGCAGCGTTGGAGCCCATCTGCTTGGCTCTTGGATAACCAGCTCATTTCCCGGACGTGGGACGGGGACGCCGAGCGGTCCCGCTCCCTTTGGGTGGCTTTGATGCCGTTTGCACACTGTGATATCGGCAACAGGGGCTCCAAAATGCAATAGGTGGGGACAGAAATAGGCATAAACGGGGAAATAGGGATGTGATGAAGGACAAGAACGGGGCACATTGGGGTCCCACCGAGCGGCTCCGTGCACCCCTCATAGGCGCGGGGAGCCCGGGGTGCTAATAATTGTGATCACTGCAATTATTGCAAGTAAAACACATCTTGCCGCTCACCCAGCGCTTGCCAATGACATTTTCCCCTTTGTACGTAACAGCAAAGATGAATTTTCCAGTTGCATCTGAAGATGATGATATCAGAGATTTTGCAAGAGGATTAGTTACACATTTGAGCTTTCATTGTTGGAAAAAAAGTAGAACTTCTACAGAAGATAAAAATTCCAAGCTTTTGAAAGATTTTTAAGAAGGCTATTGAGACCAGGATATAAAGTCAGTGCAAAAACGGACCCCATGACTGCATATCGGATTGCTGATATCTTTAAAGGAGCAATTGCACTTTGAAGTACAATAGAAAAATAGAGATTTTTATCTCAATTAGGTGTGATGATAATTGCACTCGGGCGCTTTAATCAGCATGCTTCAGACTGAACCAGATGGATATGGAGGGCAGATCTGTGAAGGATGAATTATTTATTTTGGGCACACTAAAACTTTCTCTCTTAAAGGTCATCAAACTTTCAACAGAATTGACAGAGTCTGCTGCATATGCGAATGCGATTAATCCTCTCATTAGTGAGAGGCAACATTTTCTTTTGAACTTGATATGCCTGGTAGGAGAACAAAAAAACAGAGCAAAATCATTTATGGAAAAATACAGCTGAAGAGCATCTGTTGGTCTTACATCAGTGGTTCTGTGCGATTGCTTACAAAAAAAAAGAAATGAAACTGGAAACCTTAGAGCAGAAAAATACGCTCTGTCCAGCAAGCCTAAATAGCTGACATTTTTAATAGGATTATAAAATGGAGTGTCCCAAATGAAGTGGCATTTATCATCTAATCAGATGCCTCTTTAGTGGACAGATAAGGAAGTTTAGTGTCAAATGCAATAAAGTTGCTCAGTCCTGGGAAGGGGCAGCGAGCAGAAAGGAGGACACCGGCACTGATGAGAAGTGGCTTCGCACCCATGTGCGGGAATGGATTTAAAAAATTCACAGCACTTTGCACCTGAACCAGCCACGGGGCACAACTGGACCCTGGCATGAAGCCATCCAGCCACATCCTGAGCAAGGAGCAAGCTCTCGTGTTGAGGGGCTGCTTCGGACCACAAGGATGGGGAGATGGATCCTGGAACCACGCCGGAATCACAAGGAAGAAGCACTGAGAACAGGAATTTCCATGGACACAGGGTTTCATGCGGAAATTGGGCAGGATTTGGGGTTTGCAGACTCCTCCATGTGCAAGTGCCAGTGGGCAGGGACGTCACAGCCAGCAACACCATCACTAACAGTCTGGACCAGGACTCGCGTTTAGGGTCTATTCCCTGATCTACCAGTACCTGGAGAACACTGAACAACTCATCGCATGTCCTTTCCCCACATATAAAATGAAGATTTTTTTTTTTTACCAAAGTACTTAGAAATACATGGAGGAAAAATGTTTAAGACAAGTTATGTGGTACTAGCTGCTTCCAAAAAGCAGTTTCTATGACTTTTATTAAAGAATAACTTATTTTTGAACAGATATTATTTCAAAAAAAATCTTACCAGATTGTTTTTTCATTAAAAAAAAAAATCTGTTTGCAGAAGGCGGAAAGTGCTCTGTGATTTTTTCAATCAAACTGCAAAATGAGCTAATTAAGGACAGGACAAGGATTATTCCACCAGACTTCTTAATGTGTGTGAATCCAAACATTCGCTACATCTAACTTTAACAAATGCCTTAGTAAAGGCATGGTTATGGACATGCCTCTGCCATGGAGAGCCTTTAATCAGGAATCTGGCCTTTTTGCCGAGAAGGCAGAGCAAACAGCCCTCTGCCTAAGCTCTGTTTGACCCCATAACTTCATAATTTCATGTATTAGTCTTGGTTTGGGAGAACCCACTTTGCTACCAGTTTGTGCACCTACCACAGCCAGACACCAAGATATCCTTCAAAACAAACCTGCCAGCAAAACCACCGTTTGGGCTATGATATCCAGAGAAAATCTAGATAGGATTTGAGGACGGTACGTTCTACATTCCAAAACAAATGCACAACTAAAGGCCCCAGCAAATGCGAATGAAGGTAACGTTGCCTTGTCCTCCCATCACCAAGTCCCTCTGCAGGAAGCAGATGTTCAATCCTCGAGCCTAAAATGGAGCTGAACGGCCTCATTTGTCTCCACGATAGTCCACACAGCGCACACAGGCAATGAAGAGTGTTCGAGGAGGGAAAAACGAGGATGCACAACGGGTAACACCCGAGCTGCAAACACCACAGCCTGTTCCTGCTCTCACCCACCCAAGGGCGGCAGGGACTGCCAAACGGGAGAGGAACCATCCCACTGCTTCACCAAGTACCTGGGAACACTTGTGAGAGCCACATCCCTCATCCTCAGCTCCCCAGCTGCAAAGTCGATAGGAAGTTACAAGCTAACGTACATGAACATTACGATGCAAAGTGGCTGGATATGATAGGAAAAGAAAATGAGATCCAAGCAATTGCTCAGATGACACAGCTATGGAGTTAATGACACAGACCGGGCTTGATTTTTACTCTTGGAGGGAGGCCAGGACAGTATTAATGGCCACTCTTGTGACTCTAATAACAGCACAGAGAATTCATTGTGCTCAGTAAAATCAAACATTTTAACAAACAGTCAATACTTTTTAATTTTGTGGCCTGCAGCCTCCATACCTCAAAGCACGACAGACACATGTTTTAGTGTAAGTTCCTCTCTACTCAGGAAAGTACTTCAAGATGTACAAAAGCACTTTTTTTTTAATCAAGTGAGCAACATGAAAGGCCATGTCTACGAGCAAGCTTGCCTTTCATAAAGAACAACTTCACATTAGGGTCTTAAATACAGCAGGAGTCACGCAAATAATTCTGCAGCTATTTTGCAAAACCTGCCTCCAACCTAAGTGCTTCCACAAAGACAGCTTTGTCGAAACCAGACCTCCTCGGAGGAATACATCTCAGAAGGCTTGGGGCTTTGGATTAAATGAAACACCCTCGGGCGCTTCATTTGCAAAGAAATGGTTTATAGGGGGAAACACCTTGGAAAGACAGGGCCACAAGCAAGGATGGTGCATCATTCGCGGTGGTGATGTTGGACAGGAACTGCAGCACAGCAGCACAGCAGCAGTGTCACCCTTCACTTCCCTTATTTTCAGACCTGGAAATCCCACTGTGCCATAGCAGCACATCCAAAACTCATCTCTGAGATGCTGCACGTTCGTTGTATCACAGCAGTAATTAAAGGAGTGAAAGACGTGCTGCCAAATATCACAGTGTCACGTTCTTCACGCAGTGAGGGCTGAGTGAAGCAAGTGTCAGAGGCTATAGGGTTTGTGGAGTTTTTATTTCTTAAAGGAAGGTCATAACCCAACTACATTGGGAAGAAAAAGGCCTTTTAAGCACCAGTTTAATAAAAATTCTAAATTTAAATTTAAACACACATACAAATCATTTTTGAATGTTTGTTTCATTTCACAACAGGAAAATCCCCCCTCCCTCGGTTAGAATTATTACCTTTTAATGGGTACCAGAAGATTTGCTCCTTGCCGTAATGTTTTCCAGGGTTTTCTTCCCTCGTGCACTGCAGTGCTCTCCAGCTCTGCACTCCGCAGCAGCCTCAGCTGCCTGCCCCGTATCCACAGGCACAAACAGCTCGGTGGTTTCAGCAATGAATGAGCCAGTTACCAGAGAGATTTTAGCCTGGAAATTAAAACAAAATTGGAATGAAAAACAAAGGAATAAGAGCTAAAAGGTTGTTATTATTAGCAATGTCTTTGGTGTTGCATGTCATAGAAAGACTCTATTCTTTATTGTCCATTTTGGAGGTACCACGCTGGGGGATGTCTGAGGTTGCTATCTCCTAAGGCACTCGCTGCTGTGACAGCCAGGGACTCAGACAACATCCAGTTTGTGATTTCTGGTTACTTTTTCATGCAACTGTTAAGAAACACGACTACGTGCACGCAAAAGCCACGGTTTTGAACACCGCCTTGAGCCCATGCGCGCAGAGCAGGGAGAAACGTGCAGCAAAGCCCATGCTGGAAGCACTAACCAACCTTTACACCAATGAAGGGACCGAGCAGGGCAGCCAGCCTAACTTAATTTGTTGCATAGAGGAGGTCTGGAAAGAGGAAAATTACCCAAGGCTGCACAAAGAGGCCAAGCTGTGGCCGGGGGGACACGTGCGCGGGCTGCGAGCACCACCCAAGACGATCGGATCGGCAGGAAGACGCGGGTGGGAGTCGAGGTCTGCTCTAATTGAATAACCGGGAGAGAAACACGCGGCCGTTTGCAGGAGGAACAAGCTGCAGAAGTACCTTGGACAACCCCAGAAGGGGCTGAGCCCAATGAACACCCCATCACGTCCCTGGGTTTTTGGTTTGCGTCTCGGTGCCCGGCGCAGCGTGGGCTCTATCTCCTGGGGTGCAGCACGGAGCAGGGCACAGGGAGGTGTGGGCACATCCTATTTGTTCTGTGAGCTGCTTGCACTTTGTTTTTTGCTTTTAAAGCAAAAACAAGGACATCTACACTGGCCTTCCTGCCCTGGTCAAGTCCAGTATTCATATAGGATTCTGTGGGAAGATAGAGCAATTTTATTTCTTTTTGGTTAAAGACACTTCTCTCCCCTGTTACCACCTCTCCTTCATATTATATTCTTCTAACAAAAAAAATAAACCTTTTTTTTTTCTCAAAGCTATCACTGGGAATGGGAGATTAATTCTCTATAAATGGTAAGTTAATGTGTGGGAACCTGTTAAAATGCTAGGAATTATGAACACATGCCCCAGCAGTGTCCAGAAATCTATTCTTAACCTGCGTAAAGCCACATCCATTCTTAAGCTCCTCTAATCCATAGGATGATCCAGTGCCCCGGGGAAGCCTCACTGTGCGTCCATCTGAACTCCACCAAAACTCCAAGGGCGGATCCAGAGCTTCCCCGTGCCCGGACACGGGTTCTCCGGAGGGATTTACTTGTCCCAGCTCTTTATCTCACCGCACCGCCTCCAAAACCTTCACTATAGGCAGTTCTCAAACATGGATTTGGGATTTTTTTTCCCCTCATGTTAACTCACAAAAGATATATTTCAGGGCTGAGTTTGTACTGACAGTGAGATGGACAGAAGTGCTGAGATGCCGTGAATCCAGATGTGTGTGCAGATGTGTGTACAGCCTGCAGCTCCCTGTAGGCTGTTCCAGCACAAAATTAAGAGTACATGTCAGCCACAGTTCAGCTAATGACATCTGGCTATCACAAAAGCACCTAAAGACGCTGCTTAAGTGCTCTATGAGAGTATTATTAACATTTTAATATCATCCATGCCTTGTTATTTTCAGATCTGAACCTGAATTAAAATAGTGCCCTGGAACGAATTCTCGTCTCGGCTTTGAAGCTGGCCTCCCTCTCCGCAGCCGCGGAAGCAGCGTCCCTGACCCTCCTTCCTGCAAGCTGCTGGGGCAGCTCGGATCTGGAGATCATCTCCCTGCCCAGACCCACTCCTGCTTGCAGGAAAAAAAGCTTTCAAAGCGAGTTCATGATCTGCTTGGTTTTGTCAGCCTGTTTCCCTTTAGGGACATAGGAGTAGAGGCAACGCTGCTGGGCATAGAAAATGTTTTAAAAAGCCTTTAAAAATCACTCTTCTTGGTGTAGTTACTAATATCAGAGGGTAACCTAAAACCGCATCAGCCTACATGGAAATCTCAGAAGTATTTTAGTTGTAGACTAGCAGCCAAATTTCTATTCCTTGTCAAGATGAGGTAAATCTGGAGACATACAACCGAATACTGGGAAAAGGAGAAATTCTCTGCATACACTAATTCTAATTCCATATTTTGGAGAGAAAAGGCTGTCCGCACTACACTAGACCTTCCGAGCTGTCCACACTAGACTAGACCTGATATAGAAGGAGAAAGATTTATACAAAGCCTATCCTGTTTCTGAGTGCATAACAATGCTTAAAAGGCAGTAATCAAATTACTTTTCTGGTTTAGCTAAACTTTTAGTCATTGCTAGCAGCTCAATTAGTCATTGCTCTTATTAAGGAGCCAAGCAGGCCAAATGTCACAGTGGAAATACTTGACATTTTCTTAGCCATTTGAAAAATTACCAAACAAACCCTTTTTAGGGTATAATATTCCTAAGGATTTGCCAAAAGCACTAAGCCATCACACATCATACGATAAGTAAGTAAGAGTACACATACGTAAAGTATACTGAAAACATTAAAAAAACACACACAATTCATACCATCAGAACCATCAGACCTGCTAAAATTCATAAGATTTCATAAGATTTTCCACTCTCTGGAGGAGCTGAAGTTTTCGACAATTTAGAGAATGTGTCTCAAATCTTATTTTACAACTACATACAGGATTCCCAACAAAATCCACTGAGGAAGTCCAGACCGGGCTCAGTGGTGGAGGAATTGGGGCCCTCTGAAGTGGTCAAGTCCCTTGAGACTCATCAGACTGTGGCACTGCTTCATGCGACCATGTTTTGGGTCCATAGCTCAAATCCATCTCAAGCCTCCCCAGCCTCCAGTGAGGTCTCCAGCCATAAGAAGCTCAAGCACCAGCAGAGGGAGATGCCCACAGAGCAACATATAGAATCATCATGGTTGGAAAAGACCTTCAAGATCACCGAGTCCAACCGTAAACCCGTCACCAAAGAGGAAAACTAGCTCAAGACGGTGGTTGGTCACCACTTGCTGGAACCAGTGGGACAAGGTGGTGTCGTGTATGGACCCCACTGCCATCCCAGGCTTCCCTCCCAGCACCAGGATGAGTTGCCAAGTCCTGCTCACCGTTGGCTGCCCCTCCATCTGTTCTGCCTTCCTGCGTTCCTCACTGTACAATGGGGCAAATGGGTGAAGTTACTACAGATGTGCTGCATAGTAAATAACAAATAAACCTGGGGAAAAAATACATCAAAGCAAAAACATCTCTTTCCTTCTTCCCCTGTTTTCTCTGTAGTCTGTTTAATCTAATTCTGGCTAAGAATAAGTGTGTTTTGGAAGTCTCACCAGATCCACGACTGACTTTGTAGTTATTGCATGCACCTGAAGAGCTAATCCCAGAGTGGCTGCAGGATTTGGGCAGTGGGAAAGGATACAAGGATGTAAGGGAGTCTGGAAGAGTCAGCATTGTTTCATGTGGCTCCGTTTCTAACAGACACATCCTGAAAGCTGGCTAGGAAAGCCAAGGGAAGGGGAAAAGCTGTAATCTACCCAGACCAGATGAATCTGAAGAAACAAGGGAAGCCTAAACACAGCACCCAAGCAGAGGAAGCTCTGCCAGGACTGTGATATTTTATAAATTGTTGGGGTTTCAACAAATGAGCACACACATCTCCATGAGGTTCTTTAGCCCATCTACAAGGCACCACTGTCATCCAGAGCTGGGGTTTCCAGTGCTGATGGAGTAGGTGAGTTAGCAGGACTGCATTTGACCCGTCCTTTCTGAGCAGTGATGATTCCTCATGCTCTCAGATGCCTAGAGAAGCTCAAGCATCCAATACATCCCTCGCACCTGGTGACTTCAGTGTGGGCAACGCAGGCTACCAAAGTTCTGGTACCTCTGTGCAGGGGGAGGATGAGGGCTGCCCATCACAGCCTGGGCGAGGGCTGCAGGAGAGGAACCAGCCCAGAGGCCTCTCTTGCAGGGAGGCTCTAGAGGAACGTGTGGAACTGCCCGAGGAAGTGGGACGCAGCAGCAGGACCACACAACAGAAGAGCCTGCGTTGCAGACACAGCTGCTGAGACGCCTCCTCAATGGGAAGGTGACGGGGAGGAATCCACAGCTGACATATACATTTTTTGTTGAAGTATTTCAAGTCTTTTTTTTTTTTTCCAGGCACTGTGACTAATTATGCTAATAAAAAAAAAAATCATAGAATTTCGCCAGCAGACATTAGACTTAAAAAAAGAACTCAGCAACCTACCAGGGGACAATTCACATGGCCGACCAGAAGAAAATGATAAACAGCTGTGCCTGAACATCTGTAACACAGAGACTCGCTCTGAGAGGAGACGTGAACGGCCAGAACAAGCGTTGCCGATCGCCCCTCTGCTCAAACGCAGACGATGCTCAGAGGGAAGAGGAGATCCGTGACTCCCTTTCCCTCCTGGGACAGACAGTCCTTGGCAAGTGACTTCTGGTGGGCCTGATTTTAGGCTTTTTGGAAGTCTGACGTGCAATCAAAGCCACATCCAGGAGGAAGAGATGGACAGCTCCGGCAAGCAGAGGCCAGGCTCCTACTGGGATGAAACTGGGATAAACAGCCCTATGGAGACTTCTTCTTCCGCCAGTGATGAATCCTGTCCTTCGTGGCTTCATCCCTGAGCTTTTAAGGAGGATGACACTACTACGGTATCACACAGGACCACTGAGCGGAAGGGGAAGGTGCTGAGCTGAAATGCAGAATTCCAAATGTTTCTGTTTCTGGTGTTTTTGCAGGTTTGGTGCATGGCCTCCAGAACAAACAGATGATGTCTCATAACTGGACAACCCTCACCAGGGTTTTGAACAGTCAGGGCAAGGTCTGAGACCTGCTTTGGCCGCAGCTGCGCTCCACGTCGCCGGCACAGCTGAGCACCGGAGCAGCCGGCCTCCAGAATGAGCCTTTGTAGCATCTTATTCTGAAGTTACAGAAAGGAAAGCCTCTCACACCTGGTTGTTTCTCACATTTGCCCTCTTTGGGCTAGTTCTCTCCCAGATAAAAGGGTTGAGGGCCTGTCCGTGTTCCCTACTTGCAGGAAATCTGCGCTGCTTCACTTGGCTCTGCTCCCATTGCAAGCAATTAGTTTTCCTGCTAGCGTAAGAACAGGGCTGTGTCCTACACATCGCTACGTGCCTGTGGGAAGAAGGAAAGTTCTCTGTAGCTTATGTATTGGACCCTGATTTAAGGTAAGATGGAGCAACAACTCCATTTACTTTGGTAGCGTAAAGCTGAATGGACTCCCCTGGAGCCAATCTGGAGTCACGCTGGTGCCAGAGCAGCTCTCCAGGTATCACACTTAGTTAACAGGGGCCATTCAGGCGCTCTTGGACATCCTGTCTACCAGGACAAGTGCTCTGCAAGTGTCCGGTTCAACTCTGAACATGCAGCTAGAGAGGACCTGGTGCCTCTTGGTCACCCACCACCCCGCTCGCTCCTCCCCATGGTCACCAGCCCCTGCAAGGGGCAATGCTCCCAAGCACCCCGAAACACCCACCCATTAGGGATGAGGTTTGTTATGTTCTCCTCTCTGGAGTAACGGGATTACACATTAGATATTATGTTTTCAGATCATTGTAATTAAAGAGTGTAATTCTAGATGTCATTAACCTAATGGGTGAAAATCAAGAGTCAACCTCCCCCTCCCAATTTATTTATGCAGTTATTATGCTGATCTCAAGTCAGTTAGGGTCTGGTTCTTTGAATATTTAATTTTGATACAACAGGACAAGAAGGGAGAAGGAGAACTCGGTGGTTCACAGGCACAAACTCTTTCCGTTATAGGGACCCAGGCCAGCGAGTGTCTGCAGGACACCCTGAGAGGAACCTCCCTTCTTTAAACCAAGATGGGCATGACCCTCAAATCACAGCTGCAAGCGCCGGAGCAGAGCTTTGCCAGAGCATCTTCAAAGACAGTATTTCCAAACATCCGAAAGAGCTGCAGGCATATTTACTCGCCATATGCTTATTTTTAATTACAAAAGTAATTAGCAGCCTGCCTGTGGAGATGTAATAAAATGAATTTGCCAAAGACAGTAATACAAGCCTATTTCAGGTGAGCTGAATTAATTGAAAAAGCGAAGATAATCCAAATAAAAAACGTGCACAGAATTGAACCCAAAGTGATCTGAGTCAGCTAGTAAATATGCTCTCAGTAGCAGCAGGGTAATTTTCACTTCGTCTCTTCAACAAAGGATCTCAAAAATAGAGCTTCAACCAACATGTTCACGTTCATTTGACATTTTTTCTTAAAAATAACTTAAAAATATTTCTAGTCTACACAGTCTGTTTTAGCCATTCCCCATAGGTTGCAAATTAACTCAAGTCTCTTATTCAGATCATTTCTTGCTTTGCATTTTGTTCACGGTGCTTTTTATGTTCCATTTGCTTATCTGCCTAATTAATTAATCACTTTAGGTGCTGTTAGATTCCCATCAGATGGAGGACTATTGCTACAAGATCTGACTGACTGAGCAGTATTGTTCTTTCCAAAAGACAAACATTTTCTAAGAGATATGAATTGGATTTCTAATTAAAAAGAAAGAAAGAAAGGAAAAAAAAACACACACACACACACATTTTAATGCTCTTTCCCTTTTGAAACTGCTGAATACTGGAGTCATTCGTATCATTCGACATGCCTTGAAAGCTTTTTTTCAACTTTTTTTTAGATCTTTCATCTAACTGGAAAAGTTGTTACATGTCAGCTCTAACCCTCTCTAGAGAATGTCCTTTGATTTCACTAAGTTTAAAAAGAAAATCAAAAGGGAGCTGCAGACCGGCAGGCTTTGGTTCTGCACGAGCTGAGAATCTGCCCCATTTTTGCTAGCAATAAGTGTGCAGGAATGTCATGCACCCTTTAATGATAGCGTCACATTGATGCCGTGAAATCACACTTGTGAGCTCAGGACTTAAATGTCACTTGAGTAAAAGGATTTTGAACAGAGTGCACAAGTTCCCAAAACTTGCTTTTGGCAGATGAGGGAAGCGGACGGAGCTTCACACTGTTATTCTTGACCCCTCTGTCAATACTGACTCGCTGTGGCTTATCACATAGGCAGCTGGCGAGTACCCAAAACCTAGCAAAATCCACCGGGAAAACCACCCCCAACATTCCCGGCATGGAAAGATGAATTTTGATAATGAATATTCTAAGCTCCTCTGACATTCACAGCACTTGTCCCCAGAGCAGAGATGGATTTAAAAGACAAACTGAGAATACTGGAGATTCCTGTCACGGTTCAAGCTGTCACACTCAGCCCAACCATCTCATTAAGCGGGCTCGAGGGTACCACAAAACCAGCTAGTCCTTATGGGCTGCACCCGAGGAGTCATCTCAAGTGTCACCTCCAGATCATTTCTTCCTTCGGATTAGGCACTCCTCTGGGCATCTGAATTTTGGTTGTTTCTTCTTAATCCCTTGATATTCCCAGAAAAAAGAGGGCTGCATCACAAAAGGGATAGGGGCAGCAATGGAAACACTGACCCTGCCCCAAAGTCACCCTCAGTGCCCTCCAGGAACCCGGGCTTGTGGGTCTCTGGTCTTGCCCCACATCCACACTCCAGTTAGTGGGATTTGGGTCTTGGAAACACCCTTTCGTGCAGCTATTCTGCTTCATGTGCACCTCAATCCAAAAGGCAATTGGATCTGATATCCTGCTCCCCTCAATTGACCTGCACTTATTCCACTTGACATCACCAAAATTAAGGCTACTTTTTTTCACTTTGTGGGCTTGAAGTTAGGCTCCTACATCTATATATAGACCTATAAGGGCATGGCCTGCTTTTCAGGGATACTCAGGACCACAATTCCTGTTCATTCCCGCATCAGCCCCCTGACTCCAAAAACAGTGCCCTGAGTACCTCTCCCTGGCCTCATTTGAGAGAGAATGCAAAAGGGCAGGGAAACATCAGTGTATTTGTATAACCCAAACTGGTGCAAGCGGCTTGGCCTCGCTGCATTTGCATGGACTTTTCCATGCAGAAATCTCTGTTAGGTTGTCTTAATGCGTCACCAGAAAACAGCAACGGAAGCACTGGGAGTGGGCGAGGTGTTTGTGTCTTCTGGAGCCTCGAACGAGACCAAAAAAAGGAAGAATGAACTCGAAATAGAGCTCGCATCTCACCCAAGGATGGCAGATGTCAAAGACGGCAGCGTGGGGATCATCTAAAGGCAGAGGGCAGCAGAAATCTGTCAGGTTGAAACTGCTCCGGTGCTTCAACTCGGTAATCTAGTGCCATTAAATATTCCCACTTTTGGGATCCATGTAAAGCAAACAAATACCTGTTCAATTAAAAGGGATCATGCAGTGTAGGAATAAGGAATAGGAAAAAAGGTTGGCCAGGGATGGAGATGATAATGTTGATTACTTGATGGACTAAAGGATTTTCTGGGAAGGTTGTGGTAAAGGTAGAGAGGTGACGATATAAGGATCACCTGGGAAGACTGCTAGGGAGAAGAGAGAGAGACCCTGGATGGGGAAGAGGCTGTGGGGCCTCAAGGTTGGTGCCTGCTCCTCTCTGTGATTCCCACAATGCAGGGATGAAGGCTTAAAATAAACGTGAACAGTATTTCCTGTGGAATATTCTTTCCATTTCCATTCTCAGCTCTCCTTCTGCTAATGTGTTATTTCACCCTCAATACCTCTGACAGTATCAGCTGCTTTGATCCCAAAGGCTTGTTTGCTCCGTGACTACTCAGCAAGTTTGCAATAGCTTAAATAAACTCAAAACGGTTCAAAGCCCAACACAGAGGGATAAAATATAGTTTAAAAAGACACAAAATCAGGAAGGCATGTGTTCCTTAATTACTTTCCTGGAGGCTATATCTTTTCTTTTCCCCCTCATGTCTCCTCCTCATCTACCTTCCTTCTGTTTCTTGGCTTAAATTAGACCGCAAGATCTTCAGGATAGAGACAGCATCCTTCCTGTGCCATTATGCAATGGGACATAATCTTCTCTGGAGCCCTTGGGTGATACTGCGACTAATTTTCCATCTGTTGTCACGGATACCTGTTTGGTCCATTAACAAACAGCAAAACAAACAAAAGAAAAGGGCAGTTCACACAACGTAGCGCTGTGACTCTCCGCACTACTCATTTCTCATCTCTGGAGACCTCTTGTAAAATGCAACTGGTGTCTTGCTCTTGCACTAATGTCGTGGAGAGGCTGTGGAGGATCGTAATGCATCCAAACACGTTATGAAAAGGGTGAAAATTGTTTTTTTATACAGCAAAATTTATTACCTCTTGCTTTTAGCTAGCGGTAGTATTTTGCTTGTCACAAGCTAGAAAGAAGATTAAGGAGATGCCAAATAGAGTAAAATATGACAGAACTTAGTCTCCTAAAGTTATAAACTATGTGAACCACCAGCATTTTGTGAAGGAGAAACAACTATGGGAGATGGGAATCTGGATTATTTGAATATCACCATTTTTTTTTCTGTGATAGTAATAAGATCAAGGCAATGATGGGCCCAAAGTTATAGGCATCCTCTTTTCTGCCTTTTTCAGATGGCGACACGTCTTGCAAGCTGGACTCAAGCTGGAGCAGGCTCTTCTCCAGATAAGAGCTTCCTGCTGTCTGAATGGAGGGGTATATGGTTTGCATGGGCAGGGTTTGGGAAGGGGGAAAAAATATAGCACCTAGGCATTCAGATGGCATAAAGGAAAAACACCGAGTCACGAAGCTCTTGGTGCACAAGGCAGGAAGGAGAGGGCTAGAGCAATGTGCCTGCATATTCCCAAACATCTGCATCAAAACAACCTCTGCCCAACAACCGCCCAAAACCTTCTGAATGTCAAACCTCGTACAACTCTCTTTTAGAAGCAATTTGTATAGTTGATCTTAATCCAATGTCTCCCAGCAGTAGGAAGTCATTGTGTATTGAAAACACATGTAAATCTTTGGTAGATTATGTCTAAAAATGCTGAGAACAACAAACACTCGCATTTGACCAGTAGCCACCAACTTTCTTACAAATATTTATATAGGAAAACAGGCAAAACCTCTTTGTTTATTGCATAGCAAACCACTCAAAACTAAGGAATTTTTAAGTGTATAGCAGCAGCCATTAGCTCAAAAACTCTACTTGAAGTGTCACACTCTCTATCGAGTCACACTGGAGTCGATCAGTTTGATTCTTCCAAATTTAACTCAGGAGCTTTGGTTTTTTGCTAGCATTAATGAGCAGCAATCCCAAGTCATGCCCAAAGGCAGCCTTGTAAAAGCACTAGCAGCTCTTGGCCACGTATTTACTAATTCTAAATGTGGCTATAGAGCTCCAGCTTTGCCCAGCTTCATTCCTTGCATTTCCTAGAATAAATCCTGGCTGATGTCTGTGTGCTTTGTGGGTTTCTCTCCATTTTTTTCTCAATCTGTTGACAGAACAAACAGGTCTGAAGACCTTTGTCCAGGTGTTCCTTCAGGATATGCCCAGAACGATGAGACATGGGGCAGATTTAATCAGCAAACCAGCTACTAACCAAGTAAATACCAAGAGAGAACAAGGTGCAGAATCAACCCACTGATGTTCAGTGGTTCCTGCCCTACACACAATTTTTTTTCCATCTGTTGGATCTTTCCTACAGCAAAAGGCTGTGGCAGCTCCCCGTGATTCCCATTATGCCCCGAGTGCTCGTGATGGGCACACGACGCAGCGAGGAGCCAGGAGCTGTCTTGGTGGGGACAGGGCCATTCCTAGAGCCACTGGCGGGGCCAGGACAATGTCCTGGAGAGCCAGACAAATGAAAAAAAAAAAAAAAAAAAGGACTTTAATGAGTGTAATATTAATGAGGAATGGAATGTTTTTTAACCCTTGTTTCACAAACACAGAGTGCCTTTAAATGAATGGGTTTCACCTGAATCCAGCTCCCAGGACACAGCCAAGTGAACTCAGGCACTTGGAAAAGGAGTGAAAAAGCTGGTGAATATCTGATCTCACCCAGGGACGAGCTAAAAGAAAGCAAGCTGCTTCCAATGGAGCAAATAATGAACTACAAAGAGCTTAAAATAGGCTGCAGATGATCAAATCTGGACTATTTCACACCATATGTAAGCAGACACACATTGCTAAAGGATTTAACCTTTCCTCAGTGCCCTGTCCTACCTACTCCCTTCCTCTAGTTCCTTTGGATTTCATAATTGGGATAATTTCCTATTTTGGATGCAAAGGAAAAAGTAATAGTCACTCAGGGAAAAATGTATCAAATATAGGAGAGGATTTTTTTTTCCTTCTGCTGCTTAATAACTTTAGGAATGTAGGTCAAACTATTTCTCTCTTTACTTTCATTGCATTAGTGACACATGCTCATTTTAGAGAGCTCAATCCCCAATGTCCCGCACTTCATTTTTTTTAAATAAATCGCATGAACTTCAGACAAGTTGTCCCGTTTTCTCTGCTCCTTTGTAAAATTTCCCCCCTTTCTCTGTGCTCTGCACATAAACCTTGTGGTTCCTGCAGATAAAAATGGGAACTGCACTTGCATTTCTTCCTCCCACAAATCCCTGTGAGCAACAGCAGTGTGAGTTACAGGGTACCGTGCACTGACACCATTCAAAGCAAAATTTACAGTTAATGAGTAATTCAGCAACTCTTGGTCTAATCCTTGAGTGTGAGACCTGGCTGGCTCCTCCTATGGTGGCAAGCAGAGTTAATGAAAGAATTAGATCAACAGCTCCAGGGCTGTCTCCTTTATTTATATCATAAGCTGGCAATAGATGCACTTACACTAGATTAACTTTGGCATTGGCTTAACCTAAAAACAATATGCCAGGGCCAATTTTTATGCCAAATATAAGATATCTATTACCATACATGTATTTCTATTTATTTTGTTTGGACCGGCAAACTTTAATTCAAAGAATGAAATTACAATGTAACTTGCCAGCCAGGTTTTTTTTTTTCAAGATTATATTATTAATTTGAAGGAAAAGTAACTTCTGACTGAGCTTCAATCCAAAGGGTGATGTTCTTTGAGCTACAGGAGCTTGGCTTTGACTTGGTTCCTATGGACCTGGGGCAACCAGCACTGCTGTGGAAACGTGGAAACTCTTGGGAACATGGGATTGCTCGTCCCATCCGCGGATGGGATTGAGAGGAGCAGCTGGAGAGGAGATGAGGGCAGCGTGTGGACACGGGGAGTGGAGCCCGGCTCGCGCGGCCGGTGGCTGCTCCCGGAGCGCTCTGGCTCTCCCGAGCACAAATGGCTCTTTCACACGTCCCAGCAGATGGTCCTCATTTGCACCTCATCCCACCCAAAGCCTGGGCTACATTCCTTGGCAAAGCTCAGCTGTTGTCCCAGAGACCCCCTTGGCTCCATCCTGCTCAATGGGCTACCTGGGAGCTCCAAGGGAGCATCTCCATCAGCACCACGAAGGTCACTCCATCCCCTAGCCACCTCCTCTGGAGATCATGGTATCCGTCAGGGTCTCCCACCTCCCTCCGGCGCTGCGACAAGCACTCGGGAATATTTCACAAAAACGTGTGGACATTTGCAAATGGAGGAGAGTCACGGGTAGGTGGAGGCAGCTGTTGGGTGGGAAAGATGAGTACGTGTCACCGGCGCACCGGGAGCAGACCAGGACCGCGAGGAGCACAAGGAGCAACTTCCAGAGACAGCAGAGTCCAGTCAAAGGCTGGACACACACCTTTTGGGAGGAAGACTTCCAAAAACGTGCAGAATTCATTCAAAGAATGCACTTGAATTGGGTGGCTCTGCCTGGGTTTGAGGACTGCGGGTGTGTCTGGTCCCCCCGGAAAGTCTGTTTTTATGGCCAATATCCTCCCACTGTATTTCACTGCTGGTTGTTTTCACTGCTCGGTTCTTTGGCTCCATGGAAGCAGCAGATCTCCAGCACGGTGCAGGCCATGCTGATGACCGAGAATTCATCAATGTGAGCAGGAGTCTGTAATTCACATAATACCTTCTATAAACTACGTTTTAATTTATTCTGAGGATCCCAGAAGAAGCTAAACAGCTTTGGTAGATGCCTCAGTTTTTCTCCAGGTCCCCAGCTTCAGCTGCACATGTATTTCCGCGCCAATCGATACACCAGTTGTGCTTTGCAAGACATAAAAGTCACTAATCAATTCATAACTCTAGATAAATCACATTCCCTATGGATCCTCCTTGTTATATTAAACACACAGATCACCTCAAGTCACTTGTCACCGCCAGCAGGGACTCCAGCGAAGTAAATCAGCAGCAAGAGCGCTCAGGGCTGCGGACTCAGACCAGCTTGGGTGGGAAAAGACAGGATTTCTCCACACTTTTAATGTTTGCACCATATCCAGCATTCTTTCCAGCAAGTCCCCCCAAAATTGAGCTGCAAATAAACTCCATATTAGCAGATATTTGAGGAAAATGGGAAATGAAAATCAAATGTTAAAGCGGATGAAAGAAACACACCATGCCCAATAAGTTGTTTTACTCGGGCTCCATATTCAGCAAAGATGGGTCTATAAAGCCCTGGGCATCTAGAAAAAAAAAACAAATGTCACCTACAGCTAATTAATGCATAACTCAGTGTTGAAACCACATTTTTGTATGGCTGTAATTTATTACACAAAGCTTACAAAAGTCAGTGATATTTGCTACGCACATCTACATAAATCAAGGCCAACTTCAGGTAATCAGAAGCTAGCAGGTAGGACTGGGAGCTGGCAGGTCCCATCCTGCGATTTGGTTTTCTCCAGGAAGAGATTTGTGGTGATCCTTGACATGAGAAATGTGCCCATAAATTACCCCGTTCATAAACACACCTCCAAGCAGAAACCCCCAGCCACACACCAGAGGACATGGTATCCTTATAATCCTGCACGCACGGCACATTTTGATAATGAAAATGCTGAGTAATATACATTGGGGCAAATGTTCTGCAAAGAAAACTTTGAAATATTTGGCTATTGGGGTAGAAGCATGTAGGGGTTTTGTCCTGTGTCTTCCACTCTTGTGACAAACCCAGTAATTACAGATGTAGGGAGAATTAAATATGAAATGAAATGAAACGAAATCAAATGAATACAATCTATATGTCATAGGAAGCAGCTCATAAAACTGCTATTTATAAATGCTGCTGGGCTCTTCTAAGAGCAGTGGTTGTAGATGGGGGTCCCCAGCAACTCCAGAGCAGCCTCAGCTGCTGCTTTGGGCAAGAGCTGAGCACTAACATGTCCCATCACGTCACCATCCCCAGCGAGTGCCAAGCTCGAAGCAGCAAAAGGGAACGATTTCCCCAAACAGATGCTGAGGAAAATCATCAGAAACAAATTAAAATCAAAACCAATTTTCATCCAGAAACAATGCAACAGATGCAAAAATATTTATTACTGGAAACTATTAAACGTCTCAATTAATTTTAAAGGAACTTAAGTGGATCAAAGCATTTTTAGCTGGAAAATGCAAGTGAGTTGGGAATTTGAGCAGTTCCTTCAACACTGCGCATACGTGTTCCTGTAAGTCCGCTCAGAAAGCAATGGGGGAAAAAGTCTAAAATGTCCCAAATGGGACAATAATCTTCCTGTTCCTTCCATTGTCTGAATACCCCAATTTTTCTCCCTAGAAACATTTCCGTTTTATCACCATGGGGACTCTGAGTGCAAAACTGCGGGACCCCCGAGACCTGCAAACTCATCACGTGCCTGGAGCAGCCAAGCTGGCCGCAGGCAACATCCCTGCTCCCCATGGGGAAGCTCCTGGGAAAGCTGCATTATTGACTCGGAGCCCCCAGACACCTCCAGGGGCAGGATGGAACTGCTCTTCATTCCCAAACGTCAAGTTGTCCATTTAGGTGTGAACCAAAAAAGCACTTGGCTAAGGCCAACATTAGCACCTACCCATAGGGGCATTTCATCAAGCTTCACGCTCGGGAAGAGTCTGAGTTGGCTGGGACGCTGATAGAGGGACAGATGTTCAAAGATGTAGCTAGCTCAGGGCACAACTCACCTTCATTACAATACAGAAGTATTCTTATTAAAAATAGGAAATATTTATGCCTCATTATTGATTTTGACATAAGAACATGCAAATCCTTCCCCATAAAACAATGTAGAATGATGAAAAAGAAACCACTCATCCTACATTGGGACATGAAGAAAAACATGAATAAAAAAACCTTTAACTTGAAGGTCTTCTGAAACAGTTTGGTTTTAGGAGGACTGAAGGTGATTTTTTCCTGCTATTTCTTACGTGCTCTCTTAGAAGACCTTCACCCACGTTGTTTCCTTTGGTGCGCAAAAAGGGAATTGAGAAGGGCCTTTCTGGCAAGAGACTAGGGAAACGGTCTAATTTTTCCACAAGGAAATTAAAAGCACTTCACGGCACCACGTCCACTGCAAAGGCTGGTTCTGCAAAGAAACTCTTTCCTTTAGAAAAAATACACAGAAGTATTCCAGGCAGCTCTACCGCTTATCACTCGCCTCCCTTCCTTTCCCATTTTATATAGCAACCCGTGTTTTCTTAAGCAAAACTGTCAGTTTGCTCCCAAAACAGTACTATGTTTAGAGAGGTTATGAGGAGGTATTAATAAGATTCTGGTTATTTAAAGAGCACAAGACAAATATGATACACACACTCTCCTAAATAGCAAGCAGCTGGAAGAAGACTAACAATGTCAATGCTATGTGTAAACTCCCTTTTCTATCAAAAACTATGGAAACAGAAAAAGAACCAAGAAAAATCCACTGTTTGCATATGCTGAGACTTATTACTATTGACTCTGGGTATAACCATTGCAAGGGACAGATTGCCTCATGCTTCCAAGCTTTGCTATTCTAATTTCAGCAAGAAGATTCCATTCCAATTTCCTTCCTAATAGCTTAAAGCCCAGGGAAATGTATCTTTTTTTTTCCCTTTTCTGGGGGCAGATTTATAGCCTTTGTAAAGAAAATATCTTGTCCCTAAATCCAAACAGGCTTTCTTTTCCACAAAATGACCCAAGCTGCCAAGATTTTGATCCGGTCGCACCTTCCGTTCAGAGCCGTTCAGTGGGAGCTCTGGATCTCCAAGGAAGTCACGACCCGATCCTTGCCATGAGGGAGAATTTGTCCTTGAATACGTGGGGATCAGCAGTTGAGGCAAGAGCAAAGAGCAGCTTCAGTGCAGAAGGGCTGGCAGCGCCCACAGTGCCGCCACCTCCTACCTGGAGGTTGGGTTGAGGAGAGCACCTGAAGGTCTTGGATGTTCAACTTCCAGCCCAGGAGCACCCAAATCCCACCCAAAGACCCTACAGGTGAAGGAAGGAAAAGTGGTGCAAATTCAGAGAATGCAGAAAAGCCGCTCCACAGGTAAGGCCAGCCCTAAAACCCAAACCCCACAACAGCCATCCTTGTGGAAAGGGTTAAAAAAAACCCTTCAAGTAATGAGAAGCAAATTGCCTCGGAGCACTTCAGCCGTTGAAGTGCAGGTGTCACTTATGGAAACCTCACAAAATACAATCTTTTTCCTACCACCAATACTGAGGCCCACAAGGAATTAATCTCACACTTACAACCAGATGCTGCAATCAGCCGCGCTCGGGGAGAGGGGGGAAGAGACCCACCGCATCCCGCAGGCTGGTTTTCCTCAGGCGTGAGACACGCGGAGCCGAACTGCATTCCCGGCGACA
Organism: Tinamus guttatus; assembly: GCF_059628265.1. Lineage (NCBI taxonomy): Eukaryota > Metazoa > Chordata > Aves > Tinamiformes > Tinamidae > Tinamus > Tinamus guttatus. The sequence continues at coordinate 2,645,866 of NW_028289244.1, read as the reverse complement.
GCAGCGAGTTTCTCCATCAGAGCCAGCGCGGTTATCCTGGATCGATACCAACGGGGCTGCGAGCAGGAGCTGGCCAGTTGTCTGTTATTCCCAGCGTGCTAGCCAGCTCCCTCTTATTTATGGCTTCCTCCAGCAGCCAAACCCTTTTAGTTGGATTTCTTCCGTGGTTATTGAATATTTGCTTATTAATTCTAAGTTCCTTGACTGTGAGGACTTTTTTTTAAGGTCCGGGAAGTACATCATGCTGTTCTCATTGCAGTAGGGATCCCTCCAAGTGACACCCCTTTTTCCTTTGCCCTGCTTCAAGTGAAGGGTGAAGTCTACAACATGTGAACCAAGGGGTTAAGTAGTGGTTAAGTAGCAAACTCTAAAGTCCCTGTGTTGCTCCAGGGTAACAGTGACCTGATGCCACTGAGCAATCAACACCCTCTCTGGTGTTTCCCATACCTGAATGAGGATCACAGCAAGAAACAAGGGTTTCTTATAGGAAAGTGAGGTATAAGATCTCCCATCTGAATCTTTTCATAGCTTTGGTTCTCCATCTTGATTTTGATTTTTGCAGAAGAAGAAGACGAGCTGCAGAGAGCTGCTGTTTGCATGTTTAGCAAAGCGAAAAGCTGTACCTTGGGGAGCCCTGCAGTAGAACCCTGTGAACCTACTCACCAATATCTACATCTGCTCATCTTCAGATTCTCAAGAAGCTGAATCAAACAAGCCCAAAAGTACTACCTGGGCTTGAAGAGACATTAGGGAACATTTATTTAGCTTCCAGTGTTTTTCTGAGTGCTCCCAACATTTCCTTGAACAAGTATCTAAGTGAGGAAATAAGAACAAAATGACTAAGTAACATGATTGAATTAAATTCCACCGCAGGCAGGAAGAGGAAGCCAACCTCAGTAAGACTGAGTCACTCAACATTCAATAAATAAATGGAGAGAAACATAGAAGAGCAACTTTCTCCTAAAACTCTTCCTTTGGCCTGAAATGCCATAAATGCATAGATATTTCAAGGCAAAGGAAAATGAGAAAGTTCAGAAGTGCAAATCTGGGGTCCAGCTTTCCCACAGAATGCTCTGCCCATGCCCACAAAGAAGGAGGGTTTTAGAGGATGAGTATTACCACAAGACACTTTGTGAAAGGGTGGTGGTGCAAGAAACATCTCAGGGTGAAAACAAGCGGTAACCCTCCCTGGGGAACAAAAACCAAATAGGTTAGTGAAGGGACAACTAACATGAGGCTTGGTCGCTTTAAATATCGCTGCAAAAATAGCCAAGAAACTGCCTTAGTGACACAGGCCAAGACGGTGCAGGGGAAAATCAATACCAGGAAACGGCGTGTTCACATTACTCACTATTTTGCTTTGTTCAGATTTATTGGCTGATAAGTGGATCATGCAAATAGGTTTAAAGTCATAATAAGATTATGTGAGAATGATAAGGAGGTTTTAGTCTATAAGGAAGCACAACGCAAACCAAGAAAAGACTTTGTTGATTAATGGGAATAAAGCACTCCGATAGTTTACATAACGTTTGGCAGCGGCACAAAACACAAAAGCTGGATGAGGTTGCAGTAGAGATGTGAAAATAGAGGCATGAGGCCAGTTCTACTCAACCTGCAATAGGGAGATATAAATTACCCCTGTCAGCACCCACCAGGCCCCCGAGTCACCATATTCCCCCATGCCCTGCATCTTGCTTCCCCTCTTGGCTGGTGCCTTCCCCCGAGCGAGACCCGCAGCAGCTTCGTGTCTCGAGGGTGGATTTTCTGCCAGCACAGATCCAAAACGCACATAATTCCAGCATGCCCAGAGAGGAAATGCATGTTTTTGAGAGCTAATGCATGATTATGCAAATTCCACCCTGTTTAAATGATATCATAGCCATAATTATCTACTGCATTTTTTTTTCTTAAAGAACTCGGCCTCTGGTTTTGTGAAAGAAACCCGTGGAGGAGCATTGGCAGCCCTTGGCATGGGCCCCATCACGTCCTTGCCTGTCTGTCCCCATGCACCATGTTCCACCTGGGAAGGAAACTCAGGTGTGGTGGCTGGAAAGGAGCTGGAGCATCTACCTATGAGTCTGTCTTTAATGTTGGAGGACTGTGAGCCAAGGTCTTGTAAAAACAACTATATATGTGTCCTAGTACAAGGAAGGTGCCATGGCAGAGAACCTCAAAGCTACAGAAGCACCTCTGAGCCGTGCGGATCCGTCCTTTCATAGCCACCAGGGTGCCTTTCACCCTCCCATAAGCCACTAAATCAACTTTAATGATGAGAGCGCCCTGTCCCACCACCTGCACCCAACCTGAGGGACAAGTGCCACTGGCCCCTCCAGCTGGGATCCAACTGCCTTTGCCTGCACGAGGCCACCTCTTAAGTGTCAAGAGCCTCATCCTCAAGACATTCCGTCTCCATGAAGTGTGGTTGGAGACAGAAGGCTTAGGGATGTACTATGGGAGAAGAGAAGGACAATACAACCATGTAAACTTCATTTCTGTAAGAAACGTGTCTAAAAATGCTCACATGATCAAGTTACTAGAATGGTGCCTCCGTGCAGGATGCCTTCACCATGCCTCAAATAGTTGCACGGTTAATCTGCTCAGGAGAGGAGCAATTTATGGAGGTATTTAACAAAGCTGACATCTGTCTTACTGTGTTGTAAAGCATTTTTCAATAAATCAAATTCTTCACCTTATGACACAAGTCTTAACATGAGAAACTAACAGCCCAGAGAAGGCACCTGCATGGGTTGAGACAGAACACACATCAAACCCCGAGATCCTGGCCCCATCAGTAACCATAAATCGCCATAAATAACATTTGGACAAAAATGAATACAGAAAGGCATTTGTCAAGCTGGTTTCTATTCCCAGGTCAAGTGCGAGCCTGATTTATTGTGTGCATCTTGAACAAATTGGGGTAAAAGGCATAGAATTTGGCCATGACATTCATTAAAACTATATGACAAAAAGAGACAGAAAATTTGGCCTCAGATGACAAAGTCACGATGACTTACAGGTATAGAAATCTGGCGCGGCACTCAAACAGTTAAAGGAATTCCCTTGGGAACATGCAGTATCCTATCCACCCCCATCCTGCAAACTCCACCATGCAAATCAGGCAGCTTGAGCTGCTCTTTCTGCTTCTGCTTTCCTTTTTGCTTTGTTGGTTTCTGCCAACATTGGAGCAGGCAGGACTACTCACAGCACGGTGACGTTAGAGCGGGGAATTTTTGCATCGACACAGGAAACTGATTTTAATAGATCTCTTTTGCCTAGCCCAGGTCAGGAGCGATGAACCCACGTGCTCTTGGTGCTAACCACGAGCCCATGGGTTTGCAATGCAGGTGCTGAGCTTTGTGTGTTCAAAGCAGACCAAAGCTACAAAGCAAGAGCTGGAACTCCTGGAGGACACTTCTGAAGCATAAATATTTGCAAATACACTAAAATTCATGTCTGAGTGCAGAGGAGAGGTGTTAGACACCTCGGGCCCCTGCTGAGACAAGAACTTGCCACCAGGATTGCTGCAGAGGCAAAGCAGAACTGATTTCTTGGCTGAAGCCTGTGTTTAAACGAGAGTTTATCTACAAACCTGCTCTCACTTTTCATGGTACAAACACTGCAGGGGTCTGAACTGTAGCAAACACCAGTGCACTGCAGAAACATCTGCTCTTTTCTCTTGGAGACTAAAGAAAACACAGCAAAGGGCATTAACACTACTGCCAGCCTCCACCAATTTCCCTGTCTTTTTCTCCTCTCACAGTGGCAATGACAGGGATTCATTAAATATCAGCCCTAAAATGTATCTTGGTTGCATTCGCAAGAGAAAGACTACGTGCAAAATGCAGCTGCCTCGCCCTGGAAATTGTCTCCTAGCAGCAAAAAACAGAAGATAAAGAATGCTAAAGCTCAACTTGTCTTATCATGCTTCAGCTCCAGATGGATTTGTGCCAACAGAGGCATAAATTATACCTTAAAATAATGGCTCGACACTTGAGAAAATGATCACAGCACCTTTTTTTCCATCTGGTCTCATCAGCCACCTTCCCATCTCCACAGCTCTAAGTGAACCAAATTACACACAAGGCCAAGAGGGAAGAAAACATTCCCATTTCCAGAGAGCACTCACGGTAATTCTGCAGTTCCCTGCCAGGTTCTGAGGAGCAAACTTTGGAAGGAAAGCTCCTGTTTTCCGGGTTTCAGCATCATCTTCAGTGTGGGCAGGTCGCCCTAGGAAGGGCTGGAAGCAGCTTCCACACGTTGGCTCCGTTCCTTCATGGAACCACAAGTTCATACACTGAAAGGGTAAAGCAAGCCCCATCCGCACTGGGATGTCCCCTAAAAAACAAAACAAAACAATACAAAAAACTATTTTTCAGGCAAAATCCTTTCCAAGCCCCTCCAAAGTAGCATTTAAATTACGAACCAGGGAAGAAGCAAAGGGCTGGAAGGGAAATGTGTTAATATGTGAGAGGTTTTAATAGTGGTACTAGTGTGCTATATCCTCACCTGCCTGACACAGCTGGGCCCAGGGTCCAGAGAAGAAAAAGAAAGGAAATTTCTGAGATATGGAGTATCCGTATTTCCAGCATAATTGGGAATATTATTGTACATATAAATGAGGGTGAAGGGGGAGAAATGTTCACGTAGCTTAAATCAGATCATTGAAGAGCTTCTTCAGCTGAAACAAGGCCACCATGTCCTAGACACAAAGTGAGTCAAAGAGTTAACTATGCTCTTGCCCAATATAATCCTTTCGACCCAGCTAGCATGGCCATGGATATAAGTCTGGGCTAGCGGCCTGGGAAAGGCCCATGTACAGTCTAGTCTTCCTCTTTGCTTTCTCTCTTATACGACACTTTCGTTTGGAGCTATTTACTTGGAAAACAAATTGCTTTGAGTGCAAAGCAATTTCCAAATGCAAAGACTGCGTGGGCTGGCATTTTCGTGGTGTTCCCTGCTGCTCGGGAGCAGTTTGCATTTCAGCATTCAGCTTCCACGTCCGCACAGCAGTTCTCAGGCAACATTTTTCCACTGACCGGCTCTGGGGCTGGAACACCAGGAATAGCTACAGCTCTCTGAAGAAGCAGCTAATGATTTCAATGTCTCCTTGGCAAAAAACAGAGCTTCCAAGTAAATTATGAGAGTTGCCTTGCTTGGAGCAATGGGGTGGGCTGTGCGAAGCTGGGGCCCGGGGCACACGCTCAGCAAAACAACCATTTCCAAAGCCAAGCACCAAATGTAATTACAGAAAGCAGGATATTTCAAGCAGAAGAAATGAAAACCAAACACATCCAGACGCAGGAAGGGGACCAGCAAGGCTTGGACTGTTTGGAGGCGGCCTCCTTCGTGCTGGCATCGATCTCTTCCAGGCACCGAGTGCAAAGCTGTTAAATGCTTTTTCATGTTCTTCACTGCATTTCTGGAGAGTTTCAGTTTTGGAGCTTTAACTGCCCAATGTTATTAACATTTTAATTCAGTTATATTGACATATTCTTATTAGTTCGTTGGTCACCAAAATGCCACATGGATGAAGATGATGAACGTGGCTGTGCGCGGAGGGAGGCTCCGAGCAGAGGCTGGTGCAGCAGGGACAACCCTCGGGAAGGAAGCGGCTTTGGCGGCCGCGCGTGGCCACAAACTCGCTGGGTCTTTGCCCACGGGAGGCCGATATTGGTTGGGAGCGATCACCAACCACTGCTGCCAGTGCCAAAAGGACAAGGCAACCACTGCTTTATTCAAGAATATAAAAATTACATTTTTTCAGCCTTCGGGGCAAGATTTTTCACACCAGATTGAAGCTGGGGAGGGCTTGGGTGGTTGCAGACACATCTACGAGGGCACCTGGCACATGCAGAGCACAGCCCAGTGCCATCGGGCACGTCCAGCTGCCCTAAGGGACGAGCAAACACAACCACATGTGGCCTCCAGGGCAGCCTGGGGACCAGAGCCATGCAGGCACACGGCCGCGGGACGAGGACATTCCTCTCAGGGTGAGATGGTGGGACACCAAACCCCAGGGCCTGCGGCTGACTTGAAGTCCCCAAATGGATCTGTTTAAGGGAAACAGGGCTGTGATACCGAAGCGCTACAGCAATGCAAAGGGGAAGTAGGGTGAGCCCCTTCTGCGCGTTGGTTTGGAGCACCTGAAACGTCAGCATTCGCTGTTAGATGGGACGGGTGAAGGAAGACGTGCACAACTCCACCCGTACGAGGTGTTGCCGTCAGCCCACCAAAGCTCCCCATCCATCTCCGTGCAGCTCAACCGGGCTGAAACTGGAGCCTCTCTTTCAACCCAGAAGCTGCTGAGGACTGAGGAGCTCTTGGAGATGGAAGACTCTTGGGGAGCTCTTGGGTAGGGCACAGATTCCTGGATAATCTTTAAGAAGTCTCTGAAGAAGCGCTGACCACTCTGGGTATGGTTGATCTTCTCCAGGTTGCACAACCCTCCAGGTGCAGGGCAGGCTCATCAGGAGCGAAGCCTCCACCAAGGCTCAATCAGGTGTACAAGGTGGGAACAAGATGGGGCCAATGTGTCTGATTTTTCACAACTTCTCCTCCAAAGTCCGGGGAGCAAGGAAGGAGACCCCATCATGGCCTGACCACCAGCCTCTCCTTTCCAAGCCAAGGTGCTAGTGCAAAGCGGGGTCCATCAGCCACAACCGCAGCCGCCGACCTCCTTCATCAGAGCATCACTTGCATTTCCAGATCCTTTCAGCAACAACTGCCTTTTCAGAAGCAGCCAACTGCCAGGAGAGGCTGCCAAGGACCTTTGGAAAGAAGCAGCAGCCAGGCATATTTCTGTCCACTGAAGCAGACACAGCCCCAGACAGACTTATCCAAATGCCACCTCTGTTACTTGCAAATTACCAGTGTTTTTAGCTGCAGAATGAACCAGTTTTCTTAGAAAAACTGAGAATAACAATAACCCACAATATCTCATGGTAATTAAGCTTTTATCCTAACTAGAAAAAATAATTAGCATACTTATTATTTAGAAGAAAAATTCAATTTTTGATTGCTTACAACCTATTACTAATCCTCCATCAAACAGTCCAATCTGGACCACTGGTTCCTTCATTTCACTATACATTTTTTAAAGACAGGGCAAATGCTCTCAGCCCCGAGGGGCAAAGCTGAGCGCACGAGCCCACTGCCTGGCGAGGGATAACACAAGTGCAGAGGGCTCCTGCACGGAGCAAAGCCCTGGGGCAGGATGCAGGAGCCCATCACCGTCCCGCCGGGTCGGAACCACCTCTGACGGCCCCACGTGCAGCAATTTACCTCCGTCCTTAATTCCTCTAAATTACAGCCGTTTTTATCTAATTGCTTCAATTTCTGAGCAGGAGCCTCGTTGTTGTGGTTACTGGGCACAAGAGAACAGCCATCAGTTGCCCTCTGCGGACACGAGGATGCTCCAGAAGTCCCCAAGCCTCCAAAGTTGGCCCTCAGTTAAACACAACGTTCATGCACACGCACAGGATAATTTTTGCCGGGTACATGAAGCCGCAGGTCCCAGAAAACAGGCCAGAAGGAGAGAGAAAACAGTTCTGCAACGCAGCTCATATGCAGGAGCAGTTGCCTGTCTCGGGCAGCACAGACGGTCGGTGAAGCCAGTGACACCTCAGTGGCCTCGCGGTGCTGCCCCGGGTCCCACGCACGGGACATGCTGGGAAGCTCTTGCATGACAGGAGGCTGCACGAGGCGGCGGGAGCTCCCCGGCGCCGCGGGGACGTTGCAAATTTTAGGGGTCGTCATCCTGCGGGTGCAACGGCCCCGTTTTCCTGCATCTGGCATCGCGTCTCTCGCTGCTACCGGCCTCCTTCACCACCAGGACTCACCCGTGCTCGGGCTGGGAGCAGAGGCGGCCGCTGGTCTCACTTGATTCTGACCTGTTGCAAAAATAAAACCCCTTGTGGGTCACTCAGGTTCCCCCGCGCTTTGGGCTGTGGATGGGCTGGCGGAGGATCTGCTTCCTCTCCAAAAACAGGGAGCATTAATCAGTGCAGGAAGAGGCTGCCTCTAATGTATGACATATAGTAATGGTCCAAGCCTCTCACTTGAAAAGGCGACACCTCCAAATTACCCGAAACTACCCCCAGAATGAAAAATAAAAGCACTGGGAAGGGCAAGTCAGGAAGGTGCAATTTGTTTCTGACCTGGGAGCAAAAGAAGGGGTTTCCATGCGCCCCCCTCCGTGTTACTCGGCCTTCGTGAGGCTCTGAATGCACATCTGGCACGGAGAGCCGTGGAAGAGAACAGTCTCCTTGCCCGGGAGCTCCCCAGTCCAACGGAGATTAAAAAGCGTTCAGGGAAGGGGGAACGCGAAGAGGACACTGAAAGGAAACAAGCAGGGAGAGACGCAGCTTGGCAGGAGGAGGAGAGGAGGAGGAGGAAGGCGGACAGCTGCCAGGGAGGCCGCGGCGCCGCGCGGATCAGCATTAGGAGCCCTCGCATCTGGAGACCTGTGCTGCACCGACGCTGCCGGCCTTTTTCCCAGTATCGATGGGAATATTGGGCTCTTCCCGCGGGGGCAGGTTGGCGTCGCCCCCGTGGAAGCTGCGGCCCCTGCGCCGGCACCACCGCAGATCCCGAGTGTCCTCTCAGCAGCAAGCGAGTCCCACGAGCAAGCGCAAAATAACCCCCTATGGCCACTGGCCACCTAAACGCCCGGCGGGGACTCATGTAACGTGCAAATTGTATTCACAGGGGGGAATAAATGTGAGCTGGAGCACGCAGGGAAAGGAGGCAGCAGGAAGTTAAGCACAACCCACTGCTTTTCAACCCAAAAAGCCATCGGCAGGACCGGCCCTTCTGCAAGAGCTGAGGGGCGGCTCTCAGACAGCTGATGGAAAGGAGCAGGTTCTCCTGGTGGCCTCATGTGCCCAGGAGCTGCCGAGGTGGCCCAGGGCCGCACGGCAGCGCTCCCGGCTCAGCCCTGCTCATCCCGGGGCTGGAAAAACCCTCCTCTGGGGCAACAGCTTCAGCCTACAAAGGGAGTTGCCTTAAAACCACTCACAGCGCCTAGGACGTAATCTCAGAATGGAAAAAATGACAATAAAAGCGGCTCCAAAGGAAGCAGGAACAGGCGGCGCTGGCTTGGCAGAGCGGCTCCGCTGTGAAACCCGCGGAGGCAGCGCAGCTGCTTTCTGAAAGGGGCTTCATGTTTCCCGAGACAAAAGACGAAACCCGAAGCTTTGACTTGCACCAAAGTCATCAGCTTACGATGGACAAAACCATAAAACCATGACACAACGACTGTCCGGAGCTATTGAAAAGGAGGAGAAAACAAAAAAAAGGCATGCAGAGTTCAAGGTGGAAACCCAGGCTTGGCCACAACTTTTAGCACATCCTGGTGACTAACAGAGCCCGGGAGCAGCAAGGTTGCACTGCACTCCTGGAACGTACCCTTAGCTCAGAAAAAACTAAGCACAAACGCAATACGATGCAATTCCTCCACTTGCCTGCTGGATTTCCTAGAGCCTAACTCCTCCCCTAGATTTCTGAGCCGCTACGCAGGGATGTTGTGACACCATCTGCTCCTCGATGGGCTGATAAGGATATTCGTGTACGTTAAGCGCGGCCTTTCGCCTCAGTTTGCCTCTACAGCAACAAGCAGCTCATGGTGTCGTGGCCCTTCCCATCCTTCCCGCAGGAAACACCCTGCGAAACGCTGAAGGACGGTCAATACAAACGCAATTCAGGCTGTACTCCAAATAACCCGCCTAGGTCCAATCAGTGATACTGAAATATTTCTGGTAACCGTTATGATTTTCATTATATTTAACGGAGTAGAGAGGGGACCCTCTCTGTCGCGGGTCACTTGGCATCACATGCTCCCGTGGCAGAGGAAAGTGTCACCTCGAGGGGTGCTCGGGGCCGGCCAGCCCCAGAGCTTGGCAGGACCGAGCACGGCCCATGTCCAAACCTCCTCTCGGCACCGACGCAGAACCAGCAGTTCCTTTGGAGCCCTCCCATTTCCATGTTGACTTTTCTTTTCTCTTTTTTTCATAAGAGCAAACGCTTCTCTTTCAAAATTTATATTTCTGGGGACCTCCCGTAGAGCTGCACTTGTTTGGCTTTTGCATTAACGTGTAAATGTTTCATTTTCGCTCAGCTGAGTGTTAACGCTCAGCCTGAAACACTTCTTCCAGTTGGCCAAAACTGGAGAACCTTCTGCTTTTTGAGGCAACACGGTTCAAAATCTGCCTTTTCTTCTTTCCAGAGGGGACAGCCACGAATTCCCAACCCAGGAACCTCTCCTAACCCCACCACAGGTCCCCATGGTGCAGATCCCATTCCCTGTGTTATAGGCACCAACCTGGCCTCACCAGCGGCTCCGCTTTCACCCTGGCAGCAAAGCCTGGATGCGCCAGGGAGCCATATGCTGGGGCCGAGACCTGAAAAGAATATTAAATGGGATGAAACTCCAGACCTTTCAATGGTGACGAGGTCTCTCTAATTAGCTGCATGAAGAGGGTAATGTGCTATGGGTAAGGGCAGGACCGCGCTCCCGCAGGGATGCTGAGGACAACGCGTGGCTCCGGGTGGCCACGTCCTTCGTGCCACGTTGCCTTCGCGGGGGGCAAAGCCAAGGCCCCCTTCCTGCAGTTTTTCCCCTCTGTTTGGGGACAAACAGGGTCTGCAAAGAAGGTTTTGGAGAAGAAAATTACCCTGAGTGGCAGTAGGCCGGGATTATGGCACCTGGATGGGACGTGAGCGGATTTTTGGAGCTGTCTCCCCTCTCCCCTGCGAGCCACTCGCCCCCAGGCCCATGAGCAATCGGAAATGAGCGTTTTCCGCCTTCCCGCCATGCTCGGGATCCTGAAATTGGATCCTGAAAACATCTTTTGGGGATTTGATATCTCCCATATCCGAGGCGCGGGCTGCAGAACCAGCCCCTGCTCAGCCCTCTTGCCACGCAGCGACGCACGGGGAGCAGACACGTTTGCAGCCCCCAAGTCGTTCGACTGCAGCGCAAACAACCCGGGGACAGCAAAATAAACCTCCCCCATCCCATTGCACCAACCGTAGGCACAGGAGACACTCCAGAACGGGGTCATCCACCCCAAAACGCCCCCCGGCGTTCCTGAGCCCTCCATCCAGGCACGTCCCGCATGAGAAGGGAACAGGCGGCCGCCGGCGCGGCTGTGCGCGACGTGCAGCGTGTGTGTGTGCCTGTACTCGCACCGCCTGCCAACAGCCGGGCACAGGCACCGCGTGGGAAACGCCGCGGCGCAGCGGAGCTGGCAGCGCCTCCCGGCGCGGTATTCCCAGCCCCGGCTCCCGGTTGTCTTTTAGCACTCGTGGTTATGATTAGGGGATAGAGCTAGCGGGAATGTTTAGTTCCTTGGCTGCTCGCGCTGCAGCTCCCAACTGTCTTTGGCTACGCGGTTGTGTGTGAGCTGAATGTACAAAACTCCGAGGGAGGGCAGACAAATGGGGAGGACGAGGCGGGAACGCACTCAGAGCTATTCCGGGAGAGTGCCCGGGATCCATTGGGGTCAGCGGAGGCATCTCTTAATAGCACATTTCACATACGGGATTGCCAAACAGAGCAGATTTTCACCCATTTCAGCTACACAGGTATAAAAGGGCGATGTGGCTTTTCAAGGTGCTGCGTGGCTGGGTCTGAAGCAGAAGCAGCGTCTGAGAGGGAGAGCGCACGGACACGGTGCGGGTCTGCGCGCGCCCTCGCCTGCTCCAGACACCCCGCTCCAGGACTAGTTAAACTCATATCACTGCCCCAAATACCCTACACGCCAAGCTGGCCTGACAATGCTGCTGGGAAAACAAAATCCTTATTTAAATCACTAAAGTTTCCTTCATACTGGGAAACCTGTTAAAGCAGGGAGATGGAAAGAGCAAACGGGTGAAATTTCACCAGGTGAGATTTTGGGCAAAGACTGTTTTCCCAAAGAGGGGGGATTTCTGCTCCTCGCCTATCGCTCTTGCAGCTCAGGTGCATTTCCCCCTCCCATGCCCAGTAGTGTCCGTCCATCCATCCGTCCGTCCATCCATCCATTTGTCAGGTGGTCAGTAAGTCTGTCGGTTGGTCAGTCCGTGGGGCAGTCGGTGGGTCCATCAGTCAGTGGGTCAGTCGGTGGGTCCGTCAGCTGGTGGGTTAGTGAGTCCATCAGTCAGTGGGTCCGTCAGTCAGTGGGTCTGTCGGTGGGTCCATCAGTCAGCCAGGCAGTGGATCAGTCAGTCAATGGGTCTGTCAGTCAGTCAGCTGGTGGGTCCATCGGTCTGTGGGTCTGTCAGTTGGTGGATCAGTGGGTCCATCAGGCGGTGGGTCCATCAGGCAGTGGGTCAGTGGGTCCATCAGTCACTGAGTCCGTCAGGCGGTGGGTCAGTGGGTCCACCAGTCAGTCGGGCAGTGGGTCTGTCGGGTGGTCAGTCAGTGGGTCCATCAGTTGGTGGGTCCATGGGGCAGTGGGTCCATTGGGTGGTGGGTCAATCGGTGGGTCAGTGGGTCCATCAGTCAGTGGGTCCGTCAGTCGGTGGGTCAGTGAGTCCATCAGTCAGTCGGTCAGTGGGTCTGTCAATTGCTGGGTCTGTCGGGCGGTGGGTCCGTTGGATGGTGGGTCCGTCAGTCGGTGGGTCCGTGAGTCGGTGGGTCTGTCACGTGGTGGGTCCATCACACAGTGGGTCCGTCGGTGGGTCAGTGGGTCCATCAATCAGTGGGTCCATCAGTCAGTGGGTCAGCGGGTCCGTCAGTCGGCGGGTCTGCCGGGCGGTGGGTCCGTCAGTCGCTGGGTCTGTCAGTCGGTGGGTCAGTGGGTCCATCAGTCAGTGGGTCCATCAGTCAGTGGGTCAGCGGGTCCGTCAGCCGCTGGGTCTGCCGGGCGGTGGGTCCGGCCGCCCCCGGCCGCCGCCGCGTCCCGCCCGGGGCCCGTGTCCCCTCCCTCTGCGCCGGCCGCGCGGAGCGGGCGCCGCGGCTGCGCTGCATATTAATGAGCGGCACCGCGGCCGCGGGAGCCGCTTTAAGAGCAGCGCGGGGCGGCGGCGGCCGCAGAGCCGCGCGGAGCCCGGAGCGGAGCCCGCAGCGGCGGCCGCGCTCGTCCCGTCCCCGCCCGGAGCCGCGGGCAGCGCCGCCCGCCCCGCACCATGAAGCTCCTGACGGCCGCTCTGCTCCTGCTCTGCATCGCCCTGTGCTTGGCCAGCGCCGAAGGTGAGCGGCACGTTCCGTCCATCCCCCCTGCTCCCGCTTCCCCTTCTCCCTGTCCCGGCTCCCTCTTCCCTCGCCGTGCCCGGGAGCCCCGCGGCACCAGCAACAGCCGGGCCCTTTCTGCACGTGGATGCACCGAGCGTGCGGAGCCGCGAGGGTTTTTTTTTCCCTTTTCAAGGTAAAATGCAAGTGAGGAAGTGGCACCGACAGCGCTGGCCGCGTAACCGGACCGCACGGTGCCACAGAGCCGGGTCTTCGGGAGCGTAACGCGGCTCTCGCCTTTAACGGGTGGTGCTTTTCATGGAAAATAGAGCAGGGTTTAATTGATGTGTTAGCATGGATTTCAGCAGGTTAAGCGGTGTTTATTTTGTTCTGCATGAAAAGGGGGATGCTCTTGTGCAGCTGGGAAGCATCAGAGCACCCGTGAGGGGGGGGAAAAAATCAAAAGCGTGACTTAAAGTCCTGCAAATTCGAGCTGAGAAATAAGAAATGAGAAAGTAGCTAAGAATTGCATCTGCTCATTGAGCTCTGACTCTCATTTTGCTTTTGTTAAATACAGCTATGTTTAATCACGGCAGGTGCACTTTAAAAAGCTATTAGCTTGCCTAATCTGCAGAGCGTACGCGGTGCTCTCACACAGATTTCTCAGGAAGATCCTATATTTTTCTAGTGTAAGAGAGAAAAGCATTCCCTTAAGCTCGAGCACATTCCCAGGAGCAGCTTTTCCTGGTGGGGCTCACAAGCCCCCACCAAGTCTGCACACACATCCATGGGAGCAGGGCACTTGGTTTGCAGCGCGTGAGAAACTCCTTTCTCTTGTAGGAGTAAAGTGCAAATGCTCAAGAAAAGGTCCTAAAATCAGGTTTTCTAACGTGCGGAAGCTGGAGGTAAAGCCCCGGTACCCGTTCTGCGTGGAAGAGATGATCATGTAAGTCCTGCGGTTTTGTCCTCCTCTGCTCTCCTGCCAGCCCTGTTGCATGACCCTCCTCTGCAAATTCCTCCTTTGTGCTTTAGGTTTTTCATGCCCTGGTATTTTAATCTCCTGCAATACTCATCTATTAGCTGTCATAAGAAGGGTAATTCTGATCAAAAAGAAAACAGCTTTTGTTTTTTCAATATCAGCCTGCTCAGTCAAAGAAGTATTTACAGGACACATGGTAATTAAAGGCAGACCACTAAATTGACTGAAGATAGGGAGCAAATTCTACTCCGAGGTGCCTGATACAAAATCCAGGACAATTTACTCAAGTTATTTGGGATGTGGAGGGTAAGAACAAGAGCAGGATTTGGTCCATGGGGGTTTCTGCCATCAGAAGCTTTATCCAAAACCATCCAACTTTTGCCTTCCCAGTGTCAAAACAACCCCCTGGCATTTTGTGGGATTACCTAGTGCCCAAGAAAACCTCCTGCTCTCAATCTCGGGCAAAGCAGTGACTACGGTTGTGGTGCAGCCTCCAAGAGAGGCAGCGAGGAGCCCAAGTGAGACAGGCAGGGAGATTTTTGGCACCGCTGACAACTGGTTCAAGGGGCGCTTTTTTTCCTCCTCTCATCTCAAATACGGGTGATCTGAGTTGATCTGTTTTGTTTTTTTAAATCCCATTTTGGATAATTTAACACCCCCCGCAAACCTCCAGCCAGCCCCGGGCACCGACCAGCACCCAGAAGGGCGGATGAGCCGGGGGGAAAGGGCTCCCCGGAGCAGCCAGGCACGGAGCGGGGCCTGCCCCATCCCAAGGGAAGGGCCAGGCTCCGCACACGGAGCGGGGACGGCGCTCGAGACCCCCCGGCTTCACAACAGCGCAATCGGGGGCAGTTTTAGTCCATCGTGGCCGTCGCTTTGCAGGCGGCAGCGACCCGGGAGGATAATCTGCATTCAGAGCATCCCCGGCGGAACCAGCCCCGGATCGGCCGGCTGCCGTTTTGCTCCGTTTGCTTTGCCCTCCGAGCACAAGTGCAATACGAGGCGGGAAGCAATAACTCCCCTCCGGCACGGCCTGTTTTGGGGACAAACACGTCCATCCGATACCCCCTCTGCATCACGCCAGGTCCTGTCCCCAGGCCCTGACAAAAGCAGCGGAAGCGGCAGCAGGGCGAGCGGAGCCCTCAAGACCTCCCTGGGAGCCTGGAAGGCTCCGCTGTTGTCTAGGGAGGAGGGGGGCCGGGATGGCAGCAGAGGCTGCAGGGCAGAGCAGTAACAGGGCGTTGGAGGCTGCGCCTAGAAATCCGGGGATTTTTTCCCCCAGAAAGCTTAAAAACGGCTCCAACCTGCACTGAAATCCCTGGAGCCGTGCGGGAGCAGGGAGATGCTCCGGGCAGAGCCGCCTCGCGCTGCCGGGAGGGATCTCTCCTCCTCCCGAACAAGGCAACGTCCCGCGCTGGCATCGGGGCCCTCCAGGCTACCCCCGGCTGCAGCGAGTATCGAAAACAGGTTTAAATTAATATTCAGAACCGACGGGCGCAGGCGGCTGGGGACAAGGCGCGGAAGAGCTAAATTCCTGCAGCTGAGGGTTTGTTGCTGGGGCGATCATCTAAAACAAGTTCAAGAAGCTCCTTCTCCTGCTCTTTTCATATAGGAGAAAAGATATAAACCAGGTTTGGTAGAGAAGATACAGGTACGTAGGTGCAAAGGAGGAAGGAATTCATCTTTGGATGTAATCCCCCCCTAGGAAGAATCGCAATCCTAGGTGAAAAGCAGTTAAAATAGGTCCTTGCTCTGGTTAAAGCCTGTCAAGATTCAATGTCTGCTCCATGGGGCAGTGGTCCCATCCCCGTAGTGATGGGGACAGCCCTTTGTGGCTCATCCTGACACCTCCTTGTCGGGATATCAGCTGCCACCGCAGCTCCTCTTGGGCACGGAGCAGTTTGCCTACGAGCAGGCATCGTGTCAGGGTGCAAGGAGCACCCCAAGAGCCAGCCCGGGGCAGCTCGGGGTGCCTGGGGAAGCTCCAGCCCCATCGCCCTGCTGGCCCTGGGGCTGCCCACGCTGCCGGGCAGCCTCCTGCTCCTCATCCCTGAGCAAGGAGGAGCAGATGGGCAGAGCTGCAGCACTGGAGCTGGCCTGGCATCCACACGGCGCAGCTCAAACCCGGAAAGCCCCCTCGTTCACATGAGAAGCACCCCCACATCTCCTGGGCTAGGTAAATCCAAGCCTGTTCTTGCTCACTTCTGGGGTAAAATCAGGGGTTGTTGCTTTGTAGGAGCATTCCTGCAGCTCCCTGTGATTAAGTTTGTCCATCACTTTCTGGAAATACGCTCTATCTGTATCAGGTTCTGGCATGAGGCAGAGCCTCCAAGCACCACTAGCCGAGAAAGTAGCAGCTGCATGAAGGGGCTTTGCACTGACCTCAGGTCCCTAAAAACTTGCAAGCCTTTAAAAATTTCCACTGTACTGTTTTAGTTAAACTGAAAACTGTTGTTGCAAGACAACAATTGCAACACGCTGAGCAATGCTCAGCAGTGATGGTGTCACCAGCGGAACCCTGCAGAGATGGGAAGACTCCCAGCACGTGTGGCCAGGAGGGACACGGGGCCTGCGGCTGCCGGCGGAACCCGGGAGATCGGAGGAGGTCGAAGGCCCCAGGTCGGCCTGACCCGATGGCTCCAGGTCTGATTTTTTCTCCTGGATGTAGCCTGCTGATCCTCAGGGAACCATCCCCTGAGGATCAGGGGTTTTGCAAAGTGCAAAGATTTTGTAGCTTGAGTAACTCCACCTAAATCAGCAGTTAGATGCCCAACAGGCGCAGAGCAAACCCACGGATTTGGGGTAACGGAGAGGCCTTCACCGGGTGTAGCTCATTGCCCAGGTCATCCTGCCCCATGCCAGCCGAGGATCCCATCCCACGCCAGTGCAGCAAGCGCAGGCAGCTCCCCCAAAACGCAGCGGGAAGGTCCCTCCCTCGCTGCCTGGCCTGAAACCTCCCTCGTGGTTCTGAGGGTCACAAAGCAGCGCCAGGGCCCCGGGGGGTCGTGCGCGCGCGCCCGTGACGGCTCTGCTCCCCTTGCAGCGTGACGCTGTGGACACGGGTGCGCGGCGAGCAGCAGCACTGCCTCAACCCCAAGCGCCAGAGCACCGTGCGGCTGCTCAAGTGGTACCGAGTGTGGAAGGAGAAGGGCAGGTAAGCGGCCCCGCTGCTCCCCACCGACTTCATTCTGAAATTGCAACCGTTAATGCACGGTCTTGATGCCGTTTCTTTCCCTCTGCGTGCAGGGCTCGGGATTAGGCTGTTATGGCCATGAAATACCCTGGGCATTTGGCCTCTGCCAGCCCTAGGCTTGTCCTGCATTCCCCTCTCCAGCATCACGACCTCCCTGCTATCTCCCTGCGTTTGCAATAGCTCAGCTGCAAGTGCCCCTCATGTTCCCCATGCTGCTGTCACCTGCAGAGCCCAGGGTTTGTCAGCAGTTTTATGGAAAGCTGCACTGTCGAGCTGTCTTCTCCGGATGCAAACTGGATTAATACTATTCAAAACATGCCAGCTATTCGGAATACAGCATATACTCTAATTCAAACGCGCAGCTCATGACATCCTCTAGCATTCCTGTGTGAAGTAGGGATTTTCCGATATTATCAGACACCCAATTCCTGATCTTACGTGTCCCAGAGCCCCACTCCGACCCGCATCAGAGGAACCTGGCGACTGCTGCAGGCAGCAACTTCCTTCCCACTTTCCTTAAGCCAAGGCTAAAAAATTGGCTCCTAGTTTTTGATCACCTGCAGGGGGGCTGTTTTTCTCCTTGTTAAAGCAGTTTAAATGCCTTGCTCTCTGCTTTCCTTCCTGCCAGGGTTTACGAAGAGTAGAAGGAAACGTCGCAGGAACGGACCAGCCTCCCGGCTCACGTAGGACTGGGCTCCGCAGAAGACAATTTCTCTCACAGACATAAGACACAAATTCTATATTATTATAAAGCACTTTTTACCAAGGGTCAGTTTTTACATTTTATAGCCACGTGCAAAAGGCTTCCAGATTTCACAAGCATCTCTTGCACTTCCAGTTTCACACCCTTCTGCTTTGTACCGAGACCGGGAAAACTCATGCTTTTCATTTTAAAGAGGTCTCCTTTTTTTTTACTGTTATTCATTCATACTTCACTATGATTGCAATCGAGCTTTATAAGCTCATTAGACCAACACGGCTGCTTGTAGGTGTTAGACGGTCGCGTTCGTCCCCGTTCCGCCCTGGGACAGCTTCGGTGCTGGGGTCGTTTGTCACATTTGCAGCCCCAAATGCAGCGAGACAACCCGGGGCCCGAGGACTGCTCTGCTGGGCAAAACGCCCCCGGGATGCAGCTATATGGGGCGAGAGCTGCAGGAATGAGGTCCCCTGGCAACTTGTCCCAGCCCTTCCGTGGTGACCTGGGCTCCTGCTGCAGGGCGAAGGCTCCGGCGTCCCATTGAACGCTGCATACACTAGAGAGCATTTCTAGGCTGTTTTTATTACTAAGGAAAAACATTTGTTCTTCTTTCTCCACTCGAAGCTCTTACGGCAAGTTTGCAGCTTCGGTACCGAGATATTTTAAGCGTCAAGACTATTGTGTATGATCTCCTAGATTTGTAGCAAAAAAAACCTTTAAAAGGTACCTTTTTATGAAAAATATGATAAGGTAAACAAATATCTATGTGTTATAGCCACAATACAACATATTCATTATTTTGAATGTAATACTTCAATGTTAAGCAGTGCATTCCTCTTTTTAAAATACAATAACAAAACTACCTTTCCATTTGTAAATACACTATAGGAAATCTCCCTATATTATCTTTCTGTATAATGTACTGTACTGCTAAATTATCATATGCTATTTAAATGTTTGAAATATTTAGAACGTTGCATGCAGATTTCATATTTCTTTCTAAGACAAACAAAAAAAAAGTAATAAAAATATATTTAAAAACAGGAAAGCGCTCTTAGATTTTCTTAAGCTGTCACAAAACTCCAGCAATTCCTAATGGGATTTTTATTTTTTTGGTGGCCAGAATGGTTTTGGGAAAACACTGCATCAGGGCAGCTCACTTAGAAACATGGCAACCTGCTCCCATTGGGTTTGTAAAGTGTTATTCTGGCTCTGTTTAACACTATCTCATTTAGGATTTGGCCTGTACCCTGCCTCTGAGGACTCTTGTTACATGAACGGTGGCTATGCCATGTGCACGCAGTCCCTGGCCTAGTGTTATGTTAAATAAATAGAGATCCTGCACATCTCTACAGAAAAGGCAAGTAAAAATGCAGTGATTTGTAAGTTTTCCATTAAATTAGGCCGTTCAGTGCAAGTCAGACAAGAAAAAAGCCCTGTCTCACCTGCCTCCTGCACTGCCCGAGGGACAGGCTTTGCAATTCCTAGCCATCCCCCAGGGTTGTTGCATTAGGGCAATAACGTCCATGCACAACCGGTCAAAACGCCTCCTCCCCGCTCAGCCCAAGGCACAAAAGCAGAGAGGGGCTGCAAAAGCAGCAGCGCGAGTTGGGGTTTGCCAGAGCCGCCGGTATCCCGAGTTCAGCGACCCCGTCCCCCCGCCACGGAGCCTGGGGCCGGGTCAAACCCGTCCTCATCCTCACAAGGCCCCGTCTCAGCCCCAGGGGCTCTCCAGCTCCGCGGCTCCCGTGCCGGGCAATGCACAACGGATGCGCCGCTCCGCACGCCTCCGTAAGGGAGGAGGCAGGAAAAAAGTTAATTTCCTTCCACGGATCTATTTTTTGGCATGTACTTATTCCTGAAGTGCTAGAATATCACATATCAGCCCTTGAAGAAGGTGTTTTCTACAGCAAAAATAAACTCCTTGAGAGACCTGCTTATTTACTGAGCTAATATCCCAGCAGAGCTGATGGAGAAACAGCTATGAGGTTTCAAAATATTTTTCACACTCTGTACAAGGAGGGAGCTTAAGAAATAGGGATTGTTTTTAATAAAAGGCTTAAGAAACATCCTAGGATGTTTAAGGAATTAAGCTTCTGGGTGGATCAACCCCAAACAGCTGCTTTAGATGGGGCACACAAACCGCAGGCCAAGCCAGAGCCGCAGGCTGCCCCTCTCAGCACCATCCAACATTTGCTTAGTCCTACCAAGTGCAACAGCTCCAAGCAACCGACATGGAGAAAGACATGTCCTAGTGCAAGGCAGGTGTGTTAGGGCATTGTCACTTCACCCATGGGTGCAAATCCCCAGGCAAAGCCCAACCTTGCTCCCCATCTCCCCTGGGGCCATGGCCCAGCAGATCCAGCCCTTGTGCTGCCCGCAGCAAGAGACACAGCACGGGCATTCCTTGAAGCCTGAGAAATACTGGAAAAAACAGTAGTTTTTCCACTGAGAAGACTCAATTTCAACATACCAACCAACTTCCAAAAAGTTTATTTAGTGAAGTGCTACTAGGCAATGTATTTCCTGGAAGAGCGTCGGTAGGGTTGCACAAGACGTGGTTAGCACTTCATTGGGAAGACTGCGCCTCCGAGTTGCCCGGATTTGATGCACTGATTCACACTTCCACAGGATACGGCCCATACAAGTGGCTTAGCCTGGGGTTTGGCAGCCAGACCCAAATAACTAGGGAAAACTGGCACAAAAGAAATCAAAAAAAAAAAAAAAAAACTAAAAAATTCAGGCATTCTAATTAACCTGAAATGTTTCCTCAAGCAGCATCACTGCTGGAAACATGGATTTAAACCCTGAAGAGGGAAAAACTGACGGAGCTTGTTTTTGAAAGCCTCTTAAACCACAGCCCCGGGCAGGTTTGTGTTGTTCCCAGAAGCAGGAGGAGCAGCCGCTGCCCTTGGTGATGCTGCAGCTGCACCAGGAAGCAGCATTAGGAACGGCAACAGCTCTCCTGCGTGCTGAACCAGAAACTGTTAGCAGGTTTTTAAAACTACATAGGGATGTATCTATACGTGCATATATATATTGGAAACTGCTCCATCTACAGCTGGTTTTGCCGGGTGATCCCCGCTGCCTTCACTGGAGCAATGGGATGCGAAGGGAATAGCAGAGCTCCTAGTGCCAAGAGCAAAGCGGCCGGACGAGCCCTGCGGCCCCCTCTTCCCCGCGGCATCACGGACCTGCTGCCGGCTCCGGGCCGCGATCACCCCATCGGGTTCTGTTTTAATAAGGGTGCGAGGGTAAACGAAGCAGCTGCAGCGTGAGGCCGCAGCGGCGGGGGAGGCTGCGTCGCCTCCGGGGCGCGCGCGGCCGCGGGATTAGTAACGTTATACGGGTCCTTTCACCACTTGCCTTTCGCTTGCTCATATAGGGCCTGGGCCAGCAGTGCCAGGAGTTTATTAACAAGCAATAGCTGCTCGAGGTGTGCGGGATGCTCCCTCTCCCGACCGGCACCTCCAGGTGTCTGCGGGGCTCCGGCTCCCCCGGACTCCTTAAATCCCAAGGCGAGACTACGCCAAGGAAGAGCCTTGGGGATGGTGCCAGGACCCTGGGGAAGCTCCTGCTGCTCTACTAGAGTTCACGGGGAGCAGCATTAAAGCAGGGCAGCGTTTGGGGGGTTCTTCTTGGTCACTCCAAGGTCCTGCTCGGGAAGCCTGGGACAATATTAGAGGACAAGCGACCGCCGAGCTACCAAAGAGCTTCTTCAAAAGAGCTCGTTTGAAGCCACCTTTGCGGGATCCACCTCCAAAACCCTCTCCAGCCCCGAGTCCCGCTCCAAGGCGGGCTGCGCTGGGTGATCCATGGGGAAGAGCCTCCCGCGCAATCCCGTATCCCTTTGCCGGCTCTGTAAGCTCAGGCAGAATCTGCCTTCTCCAGAGCGGGCTTCCTGCCAAACGCCAGGCACTTTCCCCAAAGCTTCCCGGAGCGGCACATTCAAATCCAGATGTGCCCAGAATGAGGCTTCTCCGGTCCCAAGTGCTCAGCACCCTTGTGAGGAGAAACTGAAGAAAGAATCACTATTTTGGGCTGTTGGCTCAGTCTGGGCTCCAGACCCAGAAGCTCCAGCAGCCAGGTTTGGAATCGTAGCCATTCCGGCTTCATTCCAGCACAGCTCTAAGTTCTGGCAATCCAAGTTTTCCGTTCGCAGCATTTCTGCTGGGATTTCTGCTCGTTCCGTTTGCTTCTTTCACTGGGTTGGTGTGTGTGGTCCCAGATGGAAATATATATTTGTGAGGAGCTGTTTGCAGCTCTCACTGACCCAGTGTTTGCTTACACTATCAAAAATACTCTGCGTCTACTATTCCTTCATCTCCCTTTGATCCCAAACCGCAAAGTACTAAGCGCTTCCTGAAGGGTGCTCCGTTTGCCTGGAAAGGCCAGACCTCCTGAGCCCACGGATATGTTTGTAACTAGCACATGTCTCCTGCTGGCAAACCACTCTAGAAAGGATCTTCTGTAATTCCTTTACCCGATACATCCCACCCCAGAAAAGGGGCTGCTATTACCATTCCCCGAGCCGCCTGCAGATGCGATCGCAGGCTCCCCGCAGCTGCACAAGAGCACTGTGCAACCCGCGCTCCTGCACTTCATCCATCCCCTAAAAACACATACAAGGGTGCTCACAGCATCCTGCTTTTGCTCCTGCATCCAGCTGACTCGCCCCTTGAGTCACCTATGGACAGAAATGGGAGATGGAGCAGCCGAATGAGCCATCCCCGTCGCCTCCCGCCCAGACCGAGGCGCTCCGAGGTGCAGTTGGGCAGCGGGGCTCATCCTGCGCCACTTGGATCCCCCCTGGAGATGCCTTCAGGCTGCCGTGTCACAGGGAGGCGCTGACTAGACATGTGAACACACCTGGGCCATCATTTCCTCTGCAGGACTGATCTTCCAGGTCCCTCCAGGTTGCTTCCTTAGGCCACCACTTCAGTCAGGAAACATTCAATCTGCCTGGGTATCAGTAACACCCTCGACGCCTCTGCACAGTGGTATAACAGACCCCTATTCACCCTACAGGTATTAAAGCATTTAGCAGCCAGCACAAAGCAGAAGTTGGGAGGGTTTTTGGTACTTCCATGTTTCTATAAACCAGCTGGACAAAGCCGTGCGAGGTCGGGGGAGTTGGGAAGGACCCAGCCCGCAGATATCGTGCCCATATGTCACAGCACAAGGTTTATTCTATGCTTTGGCCCTCCTTACAGCCCCAAGCAGGACCAGGGATCCTTGGTGGCCCTGGCCAGCAGGGCTCGGTCCGGACGGCTGCGCTGGAGCTGGAGCAGCAGCGGGAGAAAGCAGAGCTGAAAGGACATCTAGTGGCAACGAACACCCTCCACAGCCCGCCCAGGGCGGCACACGGGTGCTCACACCGGCACATCCACCCGGGAACACGCAGGGCACGAGAGGATGTCCGTCCAGAGCGGGTCTGACAGGAGCCCCATCCCATCCATTGGGGAGCGGAACTGCCCCACAACCCTTGGAAGATTCATTCCCAAAGCATCCACCCCAAACCCTTGGAGCTGTGGGAGATGCTGCCCACGGTTTGACCCAGCCACCAGGATAAAGCAGAAATCCTTGGATAAAACAAAAGGCTGCAGCACCCATCATTTGTCTAGCGAGCAGGAAGGGATGGCTCGCGGTTCTGCTGTAAAGCACTTGTCCCACTTCAGCCCTTCCCAGCAGCTCCTCTCCTCGCACGTCACCGGCGCTGCCAGCAAAGGGTCCACTGGTGACACACGTGGAGGGCGCCCAGCTCCACAGGAGCTGCCCTGCACCACACAGGACCCGGGACGCCGGAGCAGTGACACGACGTGACGTGAAGCGGCAGGAAGGCAGGTGGCCAAGGCCTCTGCTTTTGCTTTTCTTCCTAGCAAATTCCTTTTGGATACATCTCAGAACGTCCCAAACAAAATAAATAAAAATAAGATTCCTCTTGTGTTTGCTCATGGCTGATAGTTACAGGAATAATTATGATTTATTCCCATCATAAATCTTGGAGCAGAGAAAAGGGTGTCGAGGCTTGCAAGGTTTGCTGGATGCCAGGAGCAAAACACAGCTCTAATTGCCCTTCTTTGTTGTGTTTAATTAAGGATTCTGAAGCAACTGATCTCAGCGCCTTTTCATGGCTAGAAACCTACACGGAGAAGAAAAATCTTTCTGCAGAGCCACCAATCGCCGCTTTGTTGGGTTACTAGGCACTAAGTGTGCTCCATCTGAACACTCAGGACTCCCAGAAAAAGAAGCTTATTAAAAGGAAAAGAAATGCTGGAACAGGCTTTTTTTTTTTTTTTTTTTTTTTTTTTTTTTTTTTTTTGGTGGCTTTGGCAATTTTGAGCTCACTTCTAATCCCGGAAGCAGCATCTTTTGTCTTTACCCCTCAGCGTTTTTGCCTCATTCCTGCCCGCTCCATTGTGGCACATAGGAATCCTCCCCCGTTTCCACCGCCTTCCTCACGGTGCCATCGACGCTTCTCCTCGGGGTTTACGGCCGCTTCCTTGCTAAGTCTACAAGACTTATCGCTTTTGTGAACACGCTCATGGAAGTGGAGCAGCCCAGAAGGGCCTAAAATAACGGGGCTGCCGCCAGGACACTACAGGTGTTTCCAAGACCTGAGATGGACGAGCACGTTGAGGAAAAATGGCACCGAACGCCGCTCCTTGGAGCGGTAATTCCCAATCAGCGACGCTCCTCCTCATCCTGACTGGATTTGCCAAGTGCTGCATCCCCAGCTCAGCCTCCCATGGATCGGTGCCCAGGGCAGGGCTGTGGAGCCGGAGGAGGGTCTCTCGGCAGGGCTTTTTTGCAAGGGAAAGGATTTACATTGGCTAAAGTGGCACGTGCCAAAATCCCCCAGGGCTGGACCCAGCATCCCCAGCCGAAGTGCAGCTCCCACAAGGAGGTGCTGCTGGGAGCACAGGAGCAAAGGGAGCTGGAAATCCGCTGTCTCCCAACACATCAAACCCAACAGTTCAACGGTACCAAGCAGCTACTGCACAGCGAGGTCTGGAAATAGCTATCTAGAAGGCAAAAGACCACCAAATACAGCCTTTGCCATATTTTTCCTCCCCTTAGGATTATCACACCCAGGAAATATTCTTGAAGGACCAGGAATAAAGGATGTGGAGTGAAGGAGGACAGCGTGGCGCACAGGGAGGACTGCACAAACCACCAGCATCTCTGATGAGAGGGCCCAGCCTCAGGCGCTAACCTGGGAGCACGGAGCGAGCGGCAGCCCCGGCCCTTCCCGCTCCTGTGGGACAGTTAATGATGGAAGTCAGAGAGCAGCCAGCTCCAAAACCAGCTGGAATAGAAAGGGAAAGAGGCCGCTTTCCAGAGGAAAGCCAACATCCCTCTTTTCCCAGAGTTTAGGCCATCTGGGTGCCGATAACCCGAGCAGCCGGGTGAAGCCCGAGCAGCCCTCTGCTCGAGGGACAACCACGAGGTGTTGTAACCTGCACAAGAGGGACACGGCTCTGCAGCAACTCACCCCTCACATGTGGTACCGATAACAAGGCTTTTCTGCAGCCATCTCCATCCTTACCTCTCGGGATGCTCCGCTTGCTCCAACAGGCTCCCGCTCTGCACACAAGCGGCCCCTGTCCAACACGGCTGAAGCTCATGGTGAAAAATAACCAAGGAAATCAAAGCAAAAAGTAAAAAATATTTATATATTAAAAAAAAAATCCACGTTCTGAAAAAAACAGGGAGGATTTTCTCCACTTCCTTGAAGCCAGATACCAAGATTTCCCAGCTGAGCCTCTTGCACCAGGTTGATCAAACTCACCCGGCGCTAGGCTGGGCTCCCAACCACGGTGGAGGTTGACACCTTGTGGCTATTTGAATTATTTGCAAGCCGCAGAAACAGGGTTTTTTTTTTTTACTGCCAACAGCTGTGGGACTTGTTGCTCCTGTTCTCAGTTTAAGAACTAAATTCCCAACACCTGGTGTGTAATAAGTGGGGCTAAGGGCACATGCTGGGGTCACCAGCAGGCTAAAGAAGACAAATAATACCAAATACTGAAAACTATTTATATATTATATGTATAAAAAGACATACCCTATTCTCCTGCATAGTTAGAGATAATTTTCACTAGATTAAAAATTATCAGGATCAAGACCTGCAGCACACTAAACCCGTTAAAGAAAAATTCAGGATGTTGGGCTTTCATCCCACAGGGTTAAAAAGCAAGGGAAGTCTAGATCCTAGAAGAAGTATATTCATTTATTTTTTCAATAATTTGCCTAGAATTTACTGCACATTTCCTATATGCTTAAATTAAAGAGAAAGAGGCTCCCTCTGCGCCAGCTGTGGGCACAAGCCCCAACCTGCAGCATCTCTATGTGGACCTGTGCTGCTCCCTCCTGGTTTGCCGGCATCGCGGGAGCTTTCAGCTGCTCCATACATTTATTTTGTATTTTTATACCCAAAGACACCCCCATAAACAGTGGCAGAGACAATACTTGGCTATGAGCGACATGGAGAGCAGCAGCCTGAGCGCCCTCAGCACAGCTGCTAGTTAAACATATTTTTTCTATCCAAAGAATGCAAACACTAAGAGCTGTATTGCACACATAATGCTAAGGTATAATAAATTGCAAAGCAGCCCAATTAAATGCACAGCCACATTTACACCACTGCAAAGTGTTTTTAAATTCCAGGGAGCAGAGTAGGTCACTGAGTTATTTGCTGTTTGCTTTTGATGAGTTTATTCGAAAAGCAAAACATGTTCCAAAAACGGGGGGGAAAGCGTCAGAGTATCCGGCTGCACTAACTGAAACACGGTTAAATCAGAGGTAACTACATGTTTCATTTTGACACTAAAAAGAAAAAAAATAGAAAAAAAAAACTCTGAGTAAGTGAGACTAAATCTCTTCCCACACTGCCTGGGCTCTGGTTTTACTCTTTGGCCTCCGACCTGCAGAAATCCCGCTTGCACCCGGTGCTCCTGCTCACTCCCAGTGCACCAAAACCCTCAGCAGCAACCCAGCTAAAACAGGGACACGGAGCATCCAGCCAGGAAAAGCCGTAAAACAGCAGGAGAGGCCCCAGGGGTTGCCTGGGCTTTGCTCCCTGCAGCAAAAATACACACGGGCGCTGGCAGCGCCAGCCTTGCGGTGTCACCCCTGGCCTCGCAGGGCAGGGACACGCTCCCGAGCAGGGCTCCCGGCCGCTCTCCCGCATCCCGCTGCTCCATCCTGCATCCCGCTGCTCCATCCTGCATCCCGCTGCTCCATCCCGCATCCCGCTGCTCCCAGCGGCTCCCTGAATCCTCCAGAGTGGCTGCACCTGCCCTGGGGACACAGCTGGGTCTCCTCCAACCTGCCCTGTAGCCTCCTTGGCACCAGATGGAGGCTCGGTGCCACCCAGCAGCTGGTCATCTGGGAGCAAAAAGCTGATCGTTTGGGGGCAAAAAGCATGTGTTTTAGCATCAATAGTTTGGATTCTGCAGACTCCCTTTTTTATTTTCAATACAGTTTCCTTCGATGCTCAGGGGGGAGGTATCCAGATGGTTTTTCAGGATGTCCCTTTAGATAGGAATAAAAGCTTCAAGCAAACCTGAGCGCCGGGGAACCAACCCTGCAGGCGCGTGTCTATGAAAGCTACTCCCTGCTTAGAAATATCTGGAATATATTCACATATTCTCATTTCTAAATAAAGTTTCTTTCGTTCTTTCATTCCTGCTTTCAAATATATCCTCATTTTCCTTTTTGGCCCGCACGGGGTTCGACCCATTTCGGTGCCCGGTGGTGCCCGGGGGCACCCGGGCTCATCCGGCCCTTCCCGAAGCCGCGGGGAAGCCGAGGGGCAGAGCTCCGCGGGCGCGACGCTTGTACGCACAATGCCAGGGGAAGGGATTATACCAGGGATTAACATTTTAAAGTCCCTCGCCAGACTTTCTGACTCAGAGATCCTCAGGCCGGTAATCGCGTTAGTGTCTTGGAGATCACTGCGCTATTACTAGATCTAAATGAGAATTTAAGGTGAAGTTGTGGGGAGGCGACTGCAGCGCCCGAACACCCCGGGCTGCAAGAGCTGCTTCACTTTGGGTTTTTCCTCCTTTTCTTTCCATACTCTCTTAGTTTCCCCGAAGAAGACTCGTGGAGCGCTTGCCACGTCGCCTGCCTCCTCCTAATTCCCGGTAATTTATCCCATATTAAAACTCCTTTAAGGAAGAATGGCCAAGGAGCAAACACCTGCTATGCAAATGGGAGCAAATCCGCGTGCCCCTGCGGCGAGGGCTGCTCCGGAGCATCCTGCCGCTTCCCACACGGCGCCGGGCGCCCTCCCTCCAGCTCTGCCATGTTACCGTTACGGCATTAAAATACACATAGATTGCCTTAAATATATATGTGTATATATTGCATTGAAAAAAAAAAATCCTAGGCGATTTATTTACACGAAGGTCTTTTCAAAGCAAGTGCTTTGCAGGCACCTTGGCAGGGAGGATTTTGCCACCACGGCCGGTGCATTTTGGTTCTTTCTTTTAGGAGAAGCGTTTGGGCTCCAATTCACAAAATAGGATCAACAAAAGAGGGGGACTGTGGGCGGGAGAAGGTGGATGGGGGGCAAAAGGGAAGAAAAACCCCTCTGACAATAAGGCGCAGGGGGGACATCCCCTCATCGCTCCGAGGGGACATCCTAATCCCAGTTTTCCCGCAGGGAGCGTTCCCAGCACCGGGCAGCCTCCACACGGCAGGAAAAGCGGCGTTTTCTCCAGGAATAATCCCTGTGTTGGGGAACCGGAGGGGGGGAAGCGGCACGGGGAGCCCCCCGAGGTGGCTTCGCCGCCGGCGTCGCGTTTTCTTCCCGCGTCCTTCCAAAAGGAGCATCGATTTCCCAGCGCCGGGCGCGTGACGGGCGTCCGGGCCATTATCCGCACAGACAGATTGTTTGGCCTGAAGATGCTTTTGTTTGGGCTCCTCATAAAAGGAACGAGTTAAACCCGCCACCGCCGTGCACAAAAACGAGCCCTTCGCGCCCCAAACCCGGGCGCTGGGTTGCAACCACCAAGGAAGCGGTCACAGGAGTCCCACAAAATTGATGCTTAGAAAGATGATATAAATAATCAGCATCCTCTCCCACATGCCTCAAAAACCTCAGAAAGTGCTTTTTTTCCCCTTCTTTTTTTCTTTCTCTCCCCTTGAATTCAGGGCGCATAATACCCCGGGAGCGCCAATAATTGATGTATGTTATAATTCTTCATTACCCTATCGGTAGTCTGGGAAAACTGGGAGAAAAGAAAATGCCAGAAAGTTATGGTAAAACTTAAGATGCGACAGAAGTAGCTCTCTTTGCTCATGCTGTGAGTGTTTGAATAAGAAGAATGTCCCGGCACTGTAACAAGCTAAAAGAATGAGGAAGACAAAGGATTTCACGAAAAAGGTTTAGATAGAAGACAAGGCAAGTGAAACTGAAAGGAAGGGGGAAAAAAACCATTTACAATGGAACAATGCGGGTACTAATCGCTTTGATATATTATACAAACCCAAAGACCCAAAACATTGTGTAATTATTTATAAATGACTTCTCCACTCCTGTGTATAATACCGAAGAAAGAATAAAACGGCAGGCTACTCTCTAAACTATTTCTAAATAGACCTGGCTCAAAAGGAAGCAGAAGTGCTTGAAAAAAAAATAATTAATGGTTGATTTTATGGTTGTCTCATTAAAACATTTTAATTACAACAAACAAAATACATTTGTGCTT
The DNA here is from genome assembly GCF_059628265.1 of Tinamus guttatus. Classification (NCBI taxonomy): domain Eukaryota; kingdom Metazoa; phylum Chordata; class Aves; order Tinamiformes; family Tinamidae; genus Tinamus; species Tinamus guttatus. Next base: position 2,616,130 of record NW_028289244.1, on the reverse strand, counting down.
GCCGGGAATAATCATTTACCTACTTGCCCCCTCCCCTCCCAGAAGAAAAAGTCGCATCGTCCCACGCGGGCGCTGGGGAATAAAGCGGTGCCGCTTTTGCAGCGCAGCCCGGCCAGGCCACCGCGGTGTCCCCGGGTGCCACCCGCGGGGTGGGATGAGGGCCACGGTGGTGGCTTTGGCCAGGAGATGGCCACGGCTTTGTGCCCCGGGGTGCCCTGCATGGGCTGCTCTGCCCTCGGGCACCTCTTCTCCTGCCGCATGTCTCTCTTAAACCCTTCTGCCCCACGGGCCCAGGGAGCTGCTCCTCGCCGCCTGCTTCCCGGGAAGTTTGTCCTTGGGTCTCGGATCAAGCTTTCTGCTCCCGGAGTGGCCGTTGAGGAGTTACCTGCTCCAAAGGCAGGGAATTCCTGCCCCGCGCGGCTCTGCCGGCTGCTCCGGCCACATTTGCTAGCACTGCCTGAAGAGGAAGGGACCATCGTGCAATATCATCCCAGGAAGGGGCCATCGAGTAACATTGTCCCAGCCTGGGCATGTTTTGATCATCATCTCCACGCTAGTTTAAGCCCTCACAAACTGATGTAACAAAACACAGGTTTGCTGACTCCTGTTAAAAGTGTATCCTGCACCTACCGGAGCAGCTCTGGCTTCTCAGCTTCCAGCTCAGGAGCAGTTTGGATCTGAACTAGTCCCTGCAGGGGACAGGAGGGACAATCTCATCCACACTGGAGTCCTGTGCCCGCGTCCAGCGCTGGCTGCGCTTACATCAGGTCTGATAAGTTAATATCGAAGATAACATCAAAGCTAATATCAAAGGGTGTGGATCAGGAAGACACCAGGAATATGCTCCACATTGGGCAAAATCAAAGGACCCTGTTGATTTTGGACCGTTCCTTTGTCCTGATCCCAGAAAACTTCACGAAACCTTCACTGCCGACTTCCCTAGCACGAGCCCATAAGGTGTAGCAGCCTTTATCTCTGCCGGCTGAATAATTTCTCTGCAAAATTAGTAGACTGTGTGCGATAGAATGGGCTGAATTATTCATCGGGAATAAATTATCCGAGATATGTCGCACTTCTTTCTGTTTGCGAAGGCTTCCTGAAACAATTCCGATTCTGTGAGCGCATTCGTTATTCATAAGTACTCAGTGAATAGATTATGCAAACAAATTTCAGCCTATGGCTTGTTTGTGAAACACTCACTTCAGCCCTCGCTATTCATGGCTGTGACTGATCACGGAGACACATGGTGCTCTCTCCCCTCCTTGATTGGAGCACAAACTTTTAAAACAAGAGAATAACAAATGACAAACTGCAAATGATGGATAAGGACTAATGAATAATGCGCTTTCACTGCAAACCCTCAGACAAGCGACCAGTTGTGCCAGTCGGCGAAACTCTTGGGAATCATAAACATTTTAATGAATAAACTATTGACTCGGACGCCTAAACAAAAGGCAATAAAAGTGTTGCGGACAACAGCAGAGTTGATATTATTGCATGCAAAGTGCACCTTAACAAAAGTGCTGATGCATTTGCTGCCATGCGCTTTAATTTTCTGTTTCCTCTGACTTTCCTGTGGTTTGTGCTGGAAACTCCCCGAGGCCTCGGATCATGTGGCCACTTAGGCCAGGAGTAACTCGGTGGAACCCACTTTGCTACATCAGGTCATTAATGTAAGTGCGGGCCCTAAAAACATCCCCCCAATGGCAGGGCCCATGATGGAGAGGGCCACTTGCCCCTGCAGAAGGGCAAGGCCAAGTCACCTTGTTCTGTACAGTTATACTATGCATTTAAGGTCTAAATATACATATAAAGATGTCAAAGTGTAAAGGAAGCTGATAGGGACCCAGCTAGTCTAGTAGAAAACTATCTGTGCTTTGAGGGTAGCTAATATTCATCACCCAAAGCTTTTGGGATTGCTCGCTTTTGTGAGTGATCTTTTGGGCACAAAGAAGGTGGTTTGTGGCAGTTTGCTCGTGTCCTGGCTCTTCTCAAAGCAAGTGGGGGGAAAGCAGCAAAAATAACCCCGGGCAGCCGCTCTGTGCTCAGGTTTAGGGCAAAGAATGTAAAAAGCAGCAAGAAGGGCACTAACCTCGGGCTGCCAATTCTCCCTGCTTGCTACAGGCAGAGAACCACAGCAGGGCGAGGGGATCGACAGGTAGCGTGAGGGCTGATCATGCAAATAAATAGGATTTTAGGTCTGTAAGTCTAAAAACAACAATCAATGGATGACGAGAACCAAAGTTTTGGAGAATCCAAGCACCTGAGTGCTAACAACGGTGCTTCATTACCGCGCAGAAATGCAGGATGCCAGACACAGATGTCAGAATTACAAAACTTACTAGCCCCATAGAAGGCCACATCTTCCCAAAGTTCCTTTAAATAGTGATACTTAGAGTCTTAGCAGGAGTTATGAGAACTTTACAGCAAAAACAGCGCTGTTCTTTGTATTGCCTTTAACCCAGAAACAGAGAATTATATCCGTGCACATCAGTAAGTTTATGGGGAGGTTTAACTGCCTGCGCACCTGCGAAACGGCAGCTGAAGAAGAGGCACAGAAGAACTGCAAAGCATCGATAAAGTAACGTGTAAGGTGTGAGAGAGAGGGAAGGGAGAGGAGAAGAGAGGAGAAGAGAGGAGAAGAGAGGAGAAGAGAGGAGAAGAGAGGAGAAGAGAGGAGAAGAGAGGAGAAGAGAGGAGAAGAGAGGAGAAGAGAGGAGAAGAGAGGAGAAGAGAGGAGAAGAGAGGAGAAGAGAGGAGAAGAGAGGAGAAGAGAGGAGAAGAGAGGAGAAGAGAGGAGAAGAGAGGAGAAAAGAAGAGAAAAGAAGAGAGGAGAAAAGAAGAGAAGAGAAAAGAAGAGAAGAGAAAAGAAGAGAAGAGAAAAGAAGAGAAGAGAAAAGAAGAGAAGAGAAAAGAAGAGAAGAGAAAAGAAGAGAAGAGAAAAGAAGAGAAGAGAAAAGAAGAGAAGAGAAAAGAAGAGAAGAGAAAAGAAGAGAAGAGAAAAGAAGAGAAGAGAAAAGAAAAGAAAAGAAAAGAAGAGAAGAGAAAAGAAGAGAAAAGAAGAGAAGAGAAAAGAAGAGAAAAGAAGAGAAGAGAAAAGAAAAGAAGAGAAGAGAAAAGAAGAGAAGAGAAGAGAAGAGAAGAGAAGAGAAGAGAAGAGAAAACAAGAGAAAACAAGAGAAAAGAAGAGAAAAGAAGAGAAGAGAAGAGAAAAGAAGAGAAAAGAAGAGAAGAGAAAAGAAAAGAAAAGAAAAGAAAAGAAAAGAAAAGAAAAGAAAAGAAAAGAAAAGAAAAGAAAAGAAAAGAAAAGAAAAGAAAAGAAGAGAAAAGAAGAGAAAAGAAGAGAAAAGAAAAGAAGAGAAAAGAAGAGAAAAGAAAAGAAGAGAAAAGAAAAGAAGAGAAAAGAAAAGAAAAGAAAAGAAGAGAAAAGAAGAGAAAAGAAGAGAAAAGAAAAGAAAAGAAAAGAAAAGAAAAGAAAAGAAAAGAAAAGAAAAGAAAAGAAAAGAAAAGAAGAGAAAAGAAAAGAAGAGAAAAGAAAAGAAGAGAAAAGAAGAGAAAAGAAGAGAAAAGAAAAGAAAAGAAGAGAAGAGAAGAGAAAAGAAAAGAAGAGAAAAGAAGAGAAAAGAAGAGAAGAGAAAAGAAGAGAAAAGAAAAGAAAAGAAAAGAAAAGAAAAGAAAAGAAAAGAAAAGAAAAGAAAAGAAAAGAAGAGAAAAGAAGAGAAAAGAAGAGAAAAGAAGAGAAAAGAAAAAGCGCTAAAAACGAAAACGGGCTTTGCGTTGCCGTTGCCATTCCCGGGTATTCCACCCGGCCGGGGAGCTGCGCGCAGGGAGCGCAGCCGCGCGGAGCCCCTTCCCATGCGCAGCGCATCCAAGCGGCGGCCGGGACGCGAGAGGCGGCTGCGGAGCAGGAGGAGCAGCAGGAGGAGGAGGAGGAGGAGGATGAAGGGGGGCGCGCGCTGCCCGCGGCGGCGCGGCGGGGGCGCGGGCGCTTTGTCGGCGCGGTAATTGCGGGCACGCTCCGGAGGGCGCGGCGCACGGGGCCGACCTGCCGCCTCGGCGCGGCCCCGCGGGGGCGGCCGCGGGGGCGGCCATTGTGCGCGCGCCGCTATAAGTAGCGGCCGCGCGGGCGTCGTGTGCCACAGCGGCCGCGCACACGAGCTGCCCGCGGGCCGCGCGCTTCAAAGGCCCCGGCGCGCGCCCGCCCGCCCGCCCCCGGCCCGGCCGTTCACGTCTTTTTCCCCCCTTTTTTTTTTTTTTTTTTCGGGAGCTGCAGTTTGCACCGGGCAGCCTGCGCTTTTTAATTATTTATTTATTTTATTTAATTATTTTTCCGTTTTTATTTATTATTGTTGTTATTATTGTTTTCAATTTCTATCCGTTTTTTTTTTTATTTTATACCTCGCTGCATCCCCGCGACTGACCTGCCATGTGAGTAGCGCGGGGGGCGCAGGCACCTGCTCCTGCACCTGCGCTGCTCCCCGTGTTTATTTATCCCCACCCTCCCCGCTCCTCCTCTCCGCGCTTCGCACTTACGCGTGTTCCCCCCGCCAAACCCCTACCCCGGTTCCGCGCAGTGACGGGCGCGCTCTTCTCTCCCCCGCAGGATGCCCGCGGAGGCGGCGAGCAGCGCGGCGGAGGCGGCGGGCGCCCCGCGGGAGCAGCAGCAGCAGCAGCGGCGGCGGCGGCGGGGCCGTGCGCGGGCGCGCACCGAGGCGCTGCTGCACACGCTCAAGCGCAGCCGCCGCGTGAAGGCCAACGACCGCGAGCGCAACCGCATGCACCACCTGAACGCGGCGCTGGACGCGCTGCGCAGCGTGCTGCCCACCTTCCCCGACGACACCAAGCTCACCAAGATCGAGACGCTGCGCTTCGCCTACAACTACATCTGGGCGCTCGCCGAGACGCTGCGCTTGGCCGAGCAGCGCCGCGCGCCCGCGCTGCGCCCCGCGCCGCCCAGCCCGCGCAGCGACTCGGGCCTCTCGAGCGCCTCGCCCTGCGCGCCCTCCTCGCTCGGCGCCAGCGCCTCGGCGCCCAGCAGCCCCGCCACGTCCGAGGACGGCGCGTACGCGCCCGCGGAGGCTCTGCGCGCCTTCTGCGGGCTGCCCGGCGCGCCGCTGCGCTAGGGCTGCGCGCGGCGGCCCCGGCGCGTCCCGCCGCCGGGGCTGCGCGCACCGACCTGAGGGCCGAGCGTCCCGCTGCGCGTCCTGCACTTGGGGCTGCGCGTCCCGCCGCGCGTCCCGCCGCGCGCACCGACGCTGGGGCTGCGCGCCCCGACCCGCGGCCCCGCTGCGCGCCCCGGGCCGGGATGGGGGGGACGGCGCCGCCCCCGCTGCCGCGGCCGAGGTGAAAAGTCACTTTTACAATTTGTAGCTGCGCGGCGGCGCGCAAGGAGCGTGACAATTCGGTTTGAACGCCCTGACAACGCGCTGAAAAGGCCCGCGGGGCCCGGGCGCAGCGCTCGGCGCCCGGCAGCGGCACCCGGGGGCTCCCGCGCTAGGGACGGTGCCCCCGGCCCGGCGCGTCGGCCCGAGAGCTGTTTAATTTATTCGAGATGTTCATTCATATGAAAATTGTATTTTTGTACATAAAGAGCTTTATTCTATTATTATGCCTCCTGTCAAAGTGGGTTCGTTTTTTAAGTAAAAGAAAATGTCCTTTAAATTACCCTGTAAATAAAATTTTTAACGTTTTTACTGAAACGTGCCTCTGGCGTTCTGCTTGCTCAGGGTGGGTTTGGGGCTCCTCGCCGGGGCCTGGCTGCCAGGGGAGGGTTATCCTGGGGTCCTGCTGTCCCACGGCTGCTCCGGGGACCAAAGGCCACCCTGCTGCCTTGGAGGGTGTTGGGGGAACCCTCTGAGCCCCGAATCCTGCCTTGCTGCAGAACTGCTCCGTTCTGCCCCTCTGCAGCGTTCCCCAACACTCTCCTATCAGCCCGGGCAGCCAAGCACCCTAAAGCATCGCAGCATCTTCAGCTTCCCCCTGTTTGAGGGAGGAAGAGGAGGCCTCACGTTTTTACACTGCTTTATGCACCCAACATCCCCAGAGCTGGACAAGCAGGTACATTTAACGGCAGAAAATGCAGAACGAGATACCGAGCAGATCTCCCATCGCACAGGTGTGGGACCAGAGTTCTCACAGAGGCAGAAACAGCCATTTCCAACTCTGAACATGCACACAAGCCCGTGAAGAAATATTTCAGGGTACGTACACATGCACTGACTGCTGCTCATCAAGCTTAAAGGTTGGAAAACACCCTAAAAACTATTTTTAGTGCATTCCACCTACTTTCATTTTTCCATGCCTCAGTTTCGCAGGTGTAAAGCTAGAGCAGCACCTCGCTCCACACCACAGCTGAATGGAAAGGTTGCATCGAGTGGAGCTTTAAGGCGTCCCAGTATGCAGGAGGCCTGTAAAAAATAAGGTGTAAAAAATAAGGTAAGAAATTGAGATGCAATGAGAATTGGGCAAAATTTTAAGTAGCTGCTCATTGCCCGGGAAAATTTTGCTCCTGAAACTCAGCCCTCCTGTGTAATAAAATATATAGCAAATTTATTAAATAGGATCATATAATTATCTGCATATAATTATGCAGACAGGCTGAATTCAGGTTGCACAGACACCTACATGGAGGTATTTGCTCATTCCAAGTGTCTGAGTTTGCAGTTGTTAAGAGTATTTCTTTACCATATTTTGCACATGCACAGGCACACACACACTCATCTCCTTCAGTCAGCATCAACACAAAAGAGGAAATGTTAGTACTTGGAAATCTTAATTGAAGCATAATGCTTATATTAATTAGACATCGGCAACCAGTATAAGCCAGTTCCTTAATGATGTCCTGTTAAATAAAAGCGATTTGTGAAATCTAATTCTGGCAGTAACAGGTCTTGATCTGCGGCGCAGTGAAGCTTCGCTTGCACCTGCCCTTGAAAGCCAGGAGGTTTTGTATGGAGTAGCCTCCAGGGGCTGAAATTCAGTACAGTCCGTGGAGACGGAAGGTCACCTAAAGTCACTGGGTCCCAAGACACTGGACTTCAATCTCAAAGAAGAAAAAACTCCACAAAACTTCAAAATAGCCTCTCTTCTTTTGTATTCCCTTCGCTGGGAGCAGAGATCTATGGACATTCTGCACTATATAAAGAGCAAACGTGTACCAGGGTTCAGCGTATGATGTTAATGTTCCTCACGGGCGATGAGAGCCGCGCGGGTACAATTGGATTCATACATTAACATGAGTCGGGAACACGGATTCAGAGCTGGAAAATCTGCCTCTGGGACAGACGGAATGTCCATGTTCAGAAGCTGCCGTCCCAAGCTGCACTCTAGTCTATCACAGTGACTTTTGTGATTATTTTTATGGAAAAAAATAATAGTTTTGCAATTTGACACTGGAATAGGCTTCCCACCATTCCAGATGGGCAACAGACAATTGCACTAAAATGATCCCCTTACACAAATAAGAAGGGAGAGAAATTAGCTGAAAGAAATATTAGGACTGCTGAAATTCTTGGCAAATCCCTGGCAGAAAAAAAAAATCATAATTACTTGGTAAAATGTTTCCATAAACAGACACTATCTCAGTCTCATTGAAAGCAATGGGAAGATCACTAGTGACTTCAGCAAGAATAGGATCTAGTCTCAGAGTTGCTAAAACAAGTCCAATTTGAATCAGCACCACATTGCATATACGTATATGTATTTTTTCGTAGGTCTGCCCATAGGGCTGGTAATCCCCCACCCTTGCTGGACCAAAACAACCACCTTCGGGGAATGCAAACATAGGCACCCTCTGCCAGGAGGTTCTGCAAGCCCTTAAATCGCCTTTAATTCCCCTCGGGTTAAGAGAGAAAGTGTGAGACGGCCCCATAGACAGGCGCATAGATGCAGAGGATACGCTGAGCTCTTTAAATAACTAACACTGCTGCAAAAGGAAAGGAAGGATAAAAAAAGACCTTTTTCTAGCCCGTCAGAAATTACTCAGAAGCATGAGCAGGACTCTGAGGGGACAAAATCGCCTGGAAAAAACGTTTGACCCCAAAAGATGCTGCAAGGCAATTCTTTAAGCTGATCTTTGTTGCTGGCCAAAGCTGCAGCCCTTTTGCTTCTGAGCACGTTGCTCGCTCGTGTGCCTGCCTTTTGTACATGCAAATGCAGCACTTTCTCCTCAGACATTGTTCAGCTTTTAATCTACTTCGGTAATGACTTTGTGGGTCTTATGCCTTTCTGAAATGGGAGAGATGTGTGCAGAACAGAAAAAGAAACAGGATTGACTTCACTGACTGGATTGAGAAGACGGTATGAAATTCCTGCTACATTTTCAAGGTATATATGACATTGTGAAAAACATCTTCTTGTCCATATAAAGTGTTAGAAAAGGAAAAAGATCTGAACTGTATATGCTTCTTGAGTGAAAATAATGTTAACTGAAAATCTTCAGCATCCTTTAAGAGAATTTCTACAAAAACATCTGCTCAATCAATCATCATTTTGATGATTTAAGCAATCCTTATTTAAGGGAAATAGTCTTGTGGCCCACACCAAAAAGATCAATTTCTGCACTTCATCTTTACAACAGAATATCTGTGAATCTAAAACTCTACGGGTTTGAGACCCATAATTGCTGATTTCAATGCGCTGTGGTGCCAGGGGGGCACTGCTCCCATCCCCACTGCTTTGCTGGCTCCCAAACAAGGCTCACGAGCTCTTTAGTTATTAACACGAACACCTTGGGAAGGATTTTTATTACTGAATGTCAATCTGCTGCAGGTTGGGATTTTGCCCTGTACATTATCTGTAAAATACAGGCTGCATTACTACCTGCGAGCACGTGAAACTCAATATCATAATTACAGATCTCTGGCGCTCGGGTGCTCCATTAGGCCTGGTTTGTATGGGAGGCAGAGATTATCCCAACACAAGCAGGTGACTTCTAATTGTCAGCGTCAAGGGCCTTCCCATTGGTGGTACCTGCAATTGAAAGAAAGCACCCGGAGGAGCAATGCTGCCAAGGACAGGACAGTGACACTGCTCCTGCAGGGCGCTGCAGAAGTACTACAGAAGGGACATGTCAAAATGCCCCATAAAGGACTTGCTGCTTCTGATGCTTTGCCAAACCTTTGCAGGCTCCAGTGGACATTACTAAAGTATTTATTAGTCTAGATTAACAAATTAAGTGACTTTTCCCACTGGATAACGCTGTGTTAAGCCATAGATGGCATAGGGTTACTTTTTATTTAGGTCTTAGTCTTCTGCCCCTATTTGACCATCCGGACAGCAACATCTGTGAGTCCTTCCCATCATGGCATTTGAAAAGCTTGTGAAACTCCGATGGCTCAAAGAGGACGAAGGAAAAAAAATAAATAAAACACATTACAGAGGCTGTGGCAGAGACGCAGAGTGACTTGCCCCAGCCATCCTTTCATGCCCACTGCTTTGCAAAGCAGAAAAATGGTCCTCCCTCAACTTGCTCGCCCGTTTGTTTGTCTCGTTGACTTGCAGCAAGACTTTGTCACTAGGTAGGTGGCACGGAGCACACGGAGCGAGATTTGGGCCGAGCAGAGGAGCTGTCCCTCTGCTCCCTGACCCCAACTCGTCCGGACACCTCAGCTCTAATGTAAGGGCAGGCTCTTCGAGGATTCTCCCCCTTCTTCTTTCCCCAGGTATAAAAGTTAGGCTCTAACTACATTATATCCCTCTGTGGGGATGTGAGTTTTAAATGTAGAATTTGCATACGTAATATACACCTGAACTGCGTATTTTTGTATAAAGTACAAACTCACAGAAGCATCAGACTTCTGGAAAAGAAATTAGCCTTATTCCTTGAGTAATAGTGAATAAGGGTCTGCTGGGTCCATAGATCATAAACACGGTCTTGCACAGACTGTACCGACAGAAGCTTTCCCATGGAGTTCAGGGTGCCAGGGTTTCTAATGCCTGAACGGCAAAGAAAACCCTCAGACTGTCTCACAAACCTCCCTGCTTTGAGCTTATCTGTTTGATTGCACTATTGAGTCCCCTGTCCCCTCACTTGTCACCCAAAGGGTCTTCTTGCCTCATGGACAGACCAGGCTCCATCACTACACAGCCTCCTTCAGGCTCACACCTGGGAGATGGTCTCAGTTATGACCTGAAGCTCGTGAGGGGACGGAGGCCTCTATTTCCCAAACACGGATTTGGCAGAGTCCTCAGGACTTCACTATCTCTTTCTTGGATTATTACATTCTGTACATTCCAGGATAATCTTTTTCTTACCTGAAGATTTCACAACATTGCCTTCTAGGAAAGCATTTAAAGCTGACTAATGGCAGTCCGAGGCGATTACGGACCATAATGGTTTGTTGCACAAATAATGGATTAAGTTCCATCTGTAGGAGTTAATTGGACTTATTTCTACAAACAAACAACTTATTCTGATTCTCCCTGTATGGCAGATGTCAGTAATCTTCATAAAAACCATATGTGCTAGGAACTGCAGCAGGAGGGCCTGGCAGGGCGTCCACGGCGCGGGCATCGTGTTTCCCCAGGCTGCAGGTTTCGACGAAGATGAGAAGGCAGAAGACACTGCATTTGCAAGAAGAAAAGATGCAAACACAAAATCAAAGGGTGGTGTAAGCGCAATATGAAGGTGGCTGAAGAGGGGACACAGGGAACTGGATACCCTTGGACTCGGTAGTTTCTCCTTGTTGCTACTGCAAGGACCAGAAGAAAAGGTGGTTGTCCGTGAACACCTTCAGTTTAAAGAGGCCAAACAGAAGAGAGAAGTGTTGAAAAGCAAAAGAAGGAACATGAACGGCTGTGAGGGGTCCCCAGTGGTAGCCTTCAGGATAATTGACTGAAAAGAGCCCAAAATGCAGGACCGGGAAGGATGCAGATCGCTAGGAACAGGTCAGAGCTGAAGGAACTCCGCTGACCAGCCCTGCCTCGTCTGAAGTTCTTCCTTTTGCAAAGCTCCCTCCTTGACCAAGCCAGTCACTTTGTAAGGAAAAACAAGTGGCTCTATGACATTAAGGGGAAACCCTTCAGATCAGCGTGGCCCAGAAAAAGCTTACCCTTGCCCCAGGATTTGCCAGCTGGGAATCTGGGAATCACAGGACACAGGCAATATTTGCAGACTATTTTGCCAAGATCCTGAAGCAGCTAAGGACCTTACCAGTAAACAGCAGCAACTATATGCAGCTGAGTCAATTCCTTCCTCCAAAGACTTAGTACCTTAATTTTTAATTTCTTTACTTGGCTGTCCACAGATAAAAATGCACAAATTGTTTCTGTAATTCAGTGGTGTTAGTACTCAAACCTATGGGGTTTAAGTTCTGAAATAAAATAAGATTTTTTTTTTCTTCCTCTGTGAGTACGCTCTCTCCTACACCAGTTCTTTGCCGTTTTGAAAGGAAAACCTTTCCTGTCACAACATCAGTAATGGATATTCCTTTCTCAATTACCCCTTGCTTCACCAGGAGAGCAACTGATGCGCATCATGTTTATCCAGCTCACTGAAGTGCTTTCATTATCTAAGAAAAGAGGTTAATTAGTATTTAATCAATCTTTTCACATGGTACAGTTTCCTCCTCTCCTATTTGCAGTCAAAAAAGAGGTAGGTTTCCAAAGCAAGAATGGCCTCTTGATAAATCAAGTGGCAGCTAATTAGGTCTGAGAGGTCCTAAAGAAGGAGGGCCAGGGCTACCTGACCTGGCCGGCTGTCACCTGCGCCGCTCTGCCTGTCACCTCCGCAGTGGGAAGCGCTTGTTCGGGCGCTCGGAGGCTCCCGGAGGCAGGTCCGGGTCGGATGCATCGCTCTGGCAACGGGAATTGTCGGGAAGGGGAAGGCGGCGGCAGCTGCGTGAGCCCGGGCTGGGGTCTGTGTGGGCACGAGCTCCCCGCTCCCGGCGCTCCGAGGAGCCATGAGCAAAAACCCTGCAGAAACTCTACCCTCTGGAGAGAAACAGATGGGATTTCTTTTCTTTTTTTTCCTTTTTTGTTTTTTTCCCCCTCCAGTATTTAAAGACAGCTCAGGAGGCATCTTGCACCTGTACGGGGCTGAACTCAGGAGTGAATAAGAGAAGTTAATGACGCTTGGTGCCAAAAGTTATGAATAATAAAAGCATCAGTCCTCCTAAAAGAAACATATGCAGCAGGATGGAGTTGCCTTCATTAGGCAGTAGGCAGGTTTTTGTTCTTCCCTGAAAAATGCCAGGAGCAAAACAGAATCTCTCACTGTTTCCACTGAATTAGTCCTGCTGGCTGCTTCAAGGGGGCTGTGCACAGATGTACCCTAAGGTCTAGCTGAGACAAACACCCCTCCAAGCAAAGGGGACTTAATTTTGGCACTCTCCAAGAGGATCCTTGGTGAGAGACCGGCACAGGGCAGCTGTCCCAGGCATCTAACCTTCCCACTATAAAACGGTCCCAATACGAGAGAGATGGATTTTTGCGTGCATATGATATTTATAGTGGAGAAAGTGGCCCATACATTCACAAACTTACCCATTTTGGCCACTTGGCTCTTCTCTCCCTAGCCTGTTATTACAGACAATAAAGGGCTAAGTCACATGCCCTACAGTGGCCACACTCTGGATTTCTTTCCCTGACTTTGGGAAATTCATTGTCTTTAGCATAGTCTGGAGGTTCAAAGTCTGCTTTCACTCGGCGGGGCGCCCCTTCTGGGTTCATAAAGCTACGTTCAGAAATCTTTGGGCAGACCCAAAGCTGACAAAAGTGTCATTAAATAATGCTGCCAATGAATGAAGCTACCAAAGAAGACATAGTCCAGTTTGCATCTCAGTTACAAGAAGAAAGTGCAATGACAGAGTGAGTAATCGGCTAATTGTCTAGATGAGCCCTATTTTCACAGTGCAGTCGTGCGATCGCACCATCTGGGGGGAGCGCGGGGAGGGAGCCCCCGCGCACAAAGCGCTGCCCAACGCGCCCAAGGGAGCCCCGACGGCGCGGCCGGAGCCGCCGCGTTGGAGAGACTCCATCCGCATCCCCCCAGATTGCGGCGTTTGGGGCAAATCCACTCTCCAAAAAGCCACCTGAGCTGCACCGGGGGCAGCGGCAGGGCCAGAGCTGCCCCGGGAGCGCCCGGCGCGCAGCCACGTCGCGCTGCAGATGTCACCTCGGCGCAGAGAGCGGGGCGGCCGGCGCGGGCCGGGCGAGCGGCGCTGGACGCGCGGGGACGGGGGCATTTCCCCCTCCTCGGCTGGAGAAGAAAAAACTGAATTACTGCCTTTGAGTCCCCATCTATTTTTCTCCAAAGTTACCATGAAGCAAAAAAAAGTATAAATCACACTTTTAAGTGGGGCTGGCACTCGGCTCAGAAGGAGAGAGAAAAAAAAAAGAGGTAATGCCATAATGTAAAATAGTTAAAAGCTTATTAGAGCTGTTCAGGGCAGTATGATTTCCACTTTGTTTCAGAACACCCCGAGCCCATCCTTTCATGCTATTGTGAAGGCAGCAATTCAAATCTCCCTTTGTCAGTATGAATGGCCCCTCTTAAAGCTCTTTTATGCCAACATATTCCCTACAGGCATATGCCCTTTAGCTCTATTACTGATTTACCCAAGTATTCAGCCCATACCTTCTGCTTTTCTTTTTCACTTGCTGAAGTTCCACATGACACGAGCTGCAGCCTCTCCTTTGGTGACTGCCCCACAGCCCCCTCCCGGCCCCCAAACTGGGATGCTGCTGTCTCCGCCGCTATCTATCTCACCAGGAAAAGCCACACAAAAAAACTAACACAGGAGACTTTCAAATGATTGATATTTCTTCCCCCCCGGCTCTACCTCTCCCCCTTCTTTGCGGGCCCACATTTGGTAGCGCAAACAACCGAGCAAGGGGATGTACCTCACCCCCTCCCTGCCAGGCAGCCATGGGCGAGAAAGAGCCTCGGTCTTTGAGGGGGGAAAAATGGGAGCGTAAAAAAACGCAAGTGGGCCTATTACCTCTACTTACCCTAATTAGACTGGCTTTGAAGGGCTATTCAGAGATTTTGAAAGGCCGTCCTCTCCCTGCATCTCATTGTGCAATGTTTGCAGAGACATTTGCATCTGTTTGTGGTTCTGAAAATAGCAAGGGATGCTTTCAAGAAAGCAAAGGCACCTCCAAGGCCCTGCGCGCGGCCCAAGCGCTGCAGCCCGAGCGGAGTTTAGGTATGTGAGGCTGCAGGGATGGAGGGATGGGGGGGGACGTGGTTTCAAAGGTTTCAGGACTCTACTCCGGCCCAAATTTAAACAATTGCCGTTAACAATGCAATTTTAGGCAGAAAATCTGCTAACTAGATTAAATCCAGATGACACCGGACCCACAAACAAAAAATCAGCACTAAAGTAAACGGGTAGGCACCCTAACAGGATAGAAAGTGTGAAATCCATGCAGAGCCAGGGAGAATAGCTGGCAGGGCAGCCCCTGCTTTCATACGCATATGGCCTTGACCATTTGACTCTGGGCCCATTGAGGTGATCAGCTGGAGCCGGGAAGGGGCATCCCTGGAAACACACACGTCCCGCTCGCTCCTTTGCGAAGGGCCGCAAAATAAAGCTGCGTAAAGGTGATTGATAGTAAACATTTTGTAATTTGGGGGGATTAAACTTTCGGATGATCTTGATGGGGTTCCCAAGGCAGTGCCAGAATGCAATTACATTAGAATAGCCCCGGCAGGATCACTGCTGGCAAAGCCACAATGTCCCCCAAAGAAAGGGGGTGTGAATGGGACAAAAGGGTTAATTTGAATACGTGCTGAAAAGCCTGGAGGTGCACGAGGAGCTCCAAGGACTTCATCAGGAGCCTGGGCAGGAGGAGGCGGTCTGGCAAATACAGGGGGCGAGCGGAGAGGATGTTTGGAAAGCACACTTGGAAAGGGGGGGAAAAAAAGCCCCACGAAGCTCATAGAGCTTCTTTCTTACTCTGCCCTTGGCTATGCTCAGAGGAGCACTTTAGATGGATTAATCACTGGGAAAAACAAGGAGATAAAAGTCTTCTTATGCTGGAGAGCGCTCCTCCGGCCGTGCGAGGGGCTGCTGCTGCTCGTGCCCTACCTGCTGGCAGATTTCTGGGATCAGCCTTGGAGCTTGGGCAGGACACAGAGCGAGCAGCAGGGTGAACAGCTCTTTCCTTGGTGGTGGGCTCCTGTCTTTGGGGGCTGAAGTCCCAAGGGCTTTTCCATGACGGCCGCCTGACCACGGTTAGGCTATCACTAGGCTGAAGATTTTATCAGATTAGTCCCCCTGAAATGCTTAGCAGGCATTAGGCATGCAAATCCACCCGGCCGCTGCGCACACAATACCTCCCCCCGTGCTGCCGAAACGCTCCTGCTCGTTTAGGCACCCATGACATGTGCTTTTCTGTTCATCTTTTTTAACCTTTAAATATACAGTGTCATCTGGAAAATACGCCCACGCGGGCACCGGGTCTGCCTGCGGTGGGTGGGCTGGGGGCAGAGCCGTGATCCGCATCCTGCCTCCAGCATCGCTCGGCAGAGGTCACAGCCCGCGCGAGGTGACAGGGACGTTGCTGCACGGTCACTCCTTCCCCTCCTGTCCCCGCTCGGCACCGCGGCTGCGGCCACCCTGCAGACAGCACCTATTTAAGGAAAGAGAAACCGTGTCCAGCTTGTTCTGTGCCCTCTCCGGGCACGCTGCAAAATAAGAGCAAGATCTGAACCTAGATTTGAGCAGCCTGAAGCCAAAGAGAAGGGAAGCAAACAGGTAGGGAAAGCCCAGGATTTAACAGAGAGTGTGATGCCACTGCTGCCTGCTTGGGATTGATGCCAACCTCCCTCTATTTGCAGTTCTCAGCGCGGTGGCTGCGTGAAGATGTCGCTGCCGCTGGTGGGGCAGGAGGAGAGCAGCTGCCAGGCACTTTTTTGAACTCCGAGGGCAGGCAGGATGGGGATCCTCTGCGCACAAAGTCAGCCCAAAAGCCACCCGAAAGCTCCCCACGTGGCTCATTAAACACCCTGCAGCGGGGGAAGCCTGGGTCTTGCCTTGGGAGCTTGGCTGCCCCAAACCACGGTGGGGACAGAGCTCCTCGGGCAGCTTCTCCACGCAGCCATCCAAGCTATGGCCACCCAGGGGTGGCCTTCACAGCCACAGGTCAGTTTTGTGACAGCCAAGGACAGGTGAGCTCTGCAGAGCAGAGCAGGAGCATCTGCAGCAAGTGCCCGGGTGGGCTGCAGGTGGAGGGACTTGTCCCCTCAAAGGGGACTCTGGGATGCAGCACAAGTGTGAAGGAGATGACGACAGGTCACAACAGACGACAACAAGTGTTGGTACCACCCAAGCCTGGCTCCTGCAGAATTACAAATAGCCCTGCTAAAACAAAAATAGAAATGGGGGGGAGGCAAGCAAGGCCAAAAGTGGTGGACAATAAAAGTTGAAAAATTAATTGCTTTTTTTTCATGCTTGAAATTCTGGATGAATTTTCAGCATTTTCTCTCTGGGAACATAAGTAGCACCTGCTGTGTGTTTTTTGGTCGGGTTGTACGGATACAGCATACAATCTCTGTATCTGCCACTAAACCTGCTAAATACTTTACAAAAGCAAAGCAAGCCTATTTGCTTGCGGCTTTGGTTTGTTTTTCCAGTTCAGAGATGCAGAAGCACCAGGGAAACCCACTCCCCTCCCAACCTCCCCCACCACAACCCGAACGTCCCACGGGGCCTCCGGCTGCGGAGGGACCCGCGTGGCTCCCGGGATGCCCGGGCCGGGACCCTTCCGCTTTCTCCCCGCGCTGCCGGTTTTGGGGACGGGGATTCGGCTTCGGTTTTGTTTCCTTTGAGCACCCGCCGTGTTTGCGTTCGCGGCACAAAGCGCCTCGGCCCGGCTCGCACGAGCTTCAGATCTCGGCGCAGCCAAGTCGCAGGGGTCGCGGGTCACCCGAGGGCATCGGGGACACACAAAGTCTCTTGAGCAGCTAATGTAAGCCGGGGCAGCGGCGCAATGAAAGCGCATCCACTTGAGACTATCTACAAGGCACTCAGCCCTCTCTAAGGGCTTATAATGTTGACTCTCCTGTCATTGGATCCTACCGCACGATAAGCCCTGGAGGTACGGGGGGCTTAGAGACCTTCATTCAGAAAAATAAATCCCACTGCCACCATTCTCTTCATGAAGATAAATATACCACAAACAGAACAAGGAAAGAGGCTGAACTCCTGATCTCGCTGCTGCCCGCCTTCAAATTGCCGTTAAAAAAGACAGCAGTTTATTAGACTGCTTTATAATTTGCTATGAAAAAAAATCTTATTAGACTATGAAGCAGTTGATTAGCTTATCTAACAGCAAAACCTGCTTTCAGCTCTAGTTATATCTAACATGCCACTTCTGGTCCTCTCAAAAGAGAAAAATCAGCAAAGAAAAAAAAATATATATATAGCATTTAAACTGCTTATTTTTGTGGTGTTGCCGCTGGTGTCGTTGCCCCCAGGAGGGGGGTATTTCTGAGCTACAAACTGGTGCTATGTGCACTGGTTTTGCAGAGCAGGACTCTGGCTTGGTAGTTGCCTTACAAACACGGGTGGGATTTGAAACACCAGTTCCCAGGTCTGAAATACTTTAATAGTGTCATGGCACATGGTTTTGGATCACCAGGCATGGCACGTTACCACGCCTCGTTGCAGGCTCCTGTAACTGCTTCATGACTGTTTTGCCTCCTTTTTTTTTGGCCAGAACTGTGCAGAATGGAGGAATATAAACTGTTTGAGAAACTAACACTCAGCTGGTATGGGAACTCTGCCTATGTCTCCTATGCGCAAATCAGCCTCTTCTTCTCTTCCTTTCCCTTATCTCAGACCTTGCTGAAACACTCCCTAGCACCTGGCTGTGCTGATGGAGTTCCTGGTGGCTACAGATCTCTGCCCATGTAGAGATTTTTTTCCCTGAAAAGCCTCCTTAGTGTCTCTTGAAAGCACAAGAGCAGCAGCTGCTCCCTCAAAGGTTCTGTCTATAAATGCCTCTAACCTGTTTTTTCCCCTTAGACACGGGGCTCAGGGAAGAAGCTTTGATCCTGTTTGATCCTGGCAGGCTCACGTCAGAGCAGCCCATGAGAGCTCCAAACTCACGTGAGTCTGGCATTTGGGGATATCTGAAGGTCTCCAGCTGAAGCCAAGCAGAGCCAGGTCTCTGGCTGACACTGAGTCTTGCTGGGGTCAGTCTCATCTCTTCCATTCGTATGGTCTTGGCTCATGCAAAAACATCGGCCAAGCAAGTGGATTTTCCTCTTGCCTTCCACTGTAGCTAGACCGAGTTCTGGATGAAAAGGCGCATGCCATGCCCTTGAGTTTTGACTCCACGTGTCAGACCACAAAATTTCAGTCTGAAGTCTGAGGGCTTCATCGGGCTTTTAAGCGCAATAAATTCATTCTTGTTATGTTACAGAAAGAGCCAGATGAATCCGGGTACTCCTCAGCTTCCCTCCCTTATCTCCATCTATTAATTTTCCTGTTCCTTGATGGTCCTTTCTGGCATGGCAAGGATAGAAAGTTGCTCCTGAATTTTGAGAATTCAGAGGAGACCGGTGGGGCTGGGCTCTGCTTTTGGATAGATCTGGGCTCTATTTCACTCCATGAGTGCTGTGGGGAGGCTCAGATCTCAGGGAAGGAAAACATGCACAAAGGGGGAAAGTTGTTGCCTTGGGGAGGGAAAAGCCTGAGCTGATCAAACTGCTGATCTAAAAGGGGAATAATGGGATTTTGTGGGATTCACATTGATGTTCAGATGAGAGAAGCCTCTGGTTGCCTTTTTTTTCTTTCAAGCCACTGAACAAGAATTTTAAGGCTCCTTTAAAATCTGTCTTTGCTGAGCTAATTATTATCACAGCAGTTATTAAAAAGAAGTTCAATGGCTTTTCCAGTGGCTCTTCAACAGTTTGGGCTGCATTAATAACAGGAACCAGAGCTGCCTGTTTTGATTCCCATATTCTTCCAAAAGTTTAAATGTCGATCTTTAATTTAACCCCTACAGGAAACAAAACCAGCCAAGATAGGTGCCTGTTACCCAGGATAAACACTCACGCAGCTCCAAGACTTGCTGCACGGTTGTCCCTGATTAACATCACCTACCTGCACGCTCTTTTTTTTTTTTTTTTTTCCCTCTTTTTCCTGAAAACTACTCAAGGAAAACTAAATGTCACAACAGAGTATCCATTTTTTGACCACGAAAACTATCGGAAGCAGCAGTCAGCCTCTGCCTAGCACGGGCTATCCAGTGACTTATTGAAGAAAGCCATTCACACCTTCTCCCCAAGGAGAGGGCTGCCCTGATAAGGAACGAGGCCAGGGCTGGGCGAACAGAGAGGGGCTTGTAGTGACTTCTGTGAGACGGGGTCACCGGGGAGCTCCTGTGACAGGGCTCCTGCTTGGAAGTCTCCGTCCTGCGGCCTTTGTTCTGGGCCAGCGGTTCTGAGATCTCCCCGCTTTGATAAACTGTCCTTTTCCTTAAGTGAAGTGAAGTTACTCGGGTTTTAACTCGGGGTACTCCAGGGAAACATGGGGCTTTATCCCTGAAGGAATTAAGCAAAGGCGACAATAAAGGTGTTTCAGGTGAGGGTCTCTCCAAAAGGTCCCCAGCACCTGAGTGAAGCGGCTTAGGACTTCATTTAACAACTTGGAGATCACTAAATCTCCAGTACTCCTAAGTATTCCTGGCATTTGCTCTCTTCCCTTCTATCTATCTATCTATCTATCTATCTATTTATTAACAGATTTAAGGCTTTTATCTCCCTCTTTGAAAACTGCTCAGGCCACAGTTACATAAATCGTTTTTGAAATAACCCTGTTTCCCTCCGTCTAAGGACACCCTTCCCCGCACAGAAGCCGCTGATAGAAATAAGCGGGGAACTGGTTTTGATAACGTCGTGTAGCAGACACGAGCTCTACGACAGAGCAGCTTAGTGTCCCGCAATGCAGAAATTCATAATCTCGCCATCACGGGACTCTTGGAAGGAGGGAAGGAGCATTTCCTACCCCAGCAGCCTATGGCAAAGGGATCATCACCACCAAGCTGCTGCCGGGTTTTTTTTACACATTGTTTCGAGGGGGTCCCTCAAGATAAATGGACTTTTCTTGGTAACCGAATGTCTAAACAAAACCTTTCCAAATACTTCAGTCTTTGGCTGTGCCATGTCACCAGAGATGCCTGATGGACAACCAGGAAATGGAAATGATCGATCAAGTGCTGAAGGCCCCGGCGCTTCAGGTTACAGGATAAAGGCCGGTGACTTGTTCGTGCTGCTTGAATGGCTGCCCGGCCACGGGGACAGTGACACGAGCAGCTGCCTCTGCCCGGAGCACACGAGGGAAAAGGCTCCTGCCTCGGCTAAAATCCCCCCCTCGGCCACCAAGGGGGTCTGCGAGCTCTGCGGGGCAACAACACGGCAGGGCAAGCTGCAAATAAAGACTGGGATGATTTTCTTCCACCATTACCTCTTTGTTTTGGCCTCCTCCCAGCTTGTGTTTCTGCCACTGCACGGCCAGTTTTGCCCAGCAAAGATCCAGTGGCCACCCCGTGATGTTTCCTTCTCACCACGCCGACTCCACCGCCATCCTGGTCATGGCTTCCCCACAGAGCCGGGCAGAGCGGGACAACATGTCCTCCCTCCGCCATTGCCTTGTTGCTGCTCCTCAGGGGAGCCGCCATTTTATGGCGGGTGGGCGGCCGCCACCAGCCCAGCTCACTGCTTTCCGAGGAGTGGGTCACTTTCTTTTTCTTTCAAGAAAAAAGCATTTTCTTATCTCCTTTAAGCAAAGTCAGCTTGGACAAGGCCAAGGGTACCTCATAAAAGAGCGAAATCCACCCAGCCCATTTTTTTTGAGGCTATGGGGCTTATTTTCATTGCCACAAGCCTCGCTGTGGCTAAGGCTCGGGATTTTGAGCAAAACCTGAGGTATTTTTGCCTCACTGTTGCCTTCCCAATTAATATTTTGGGAGAGATGCTTTGGAGCTGGTCCCCTGTTCGCTCAGGGTAAACCTGCCCCCTTTGGCTCATGTCCCAAGGCAGCTTCTGCTGGAAGAGCCTGCGGATTAGGGGTAAAAACCTCTGGACTCAGTGTCATCCCAGTAGAATTTCTTGAATTTCTGGGGTTTGGGGGCACTGGCCTTCATGGCACAACCTCTGCCACCTGTGCCATGCCAAGCCAGGAGCGATTCCTCCATTTATTGCTTCCCCCTTCCCTACCCTTCCCCTGACCCTTCTCCATGGCCCTGCATCCCAGGAAAGCCATCCTGGTGCGAGGGCTTCCCGGGACAGCACCGTTCGGATGTAAAACCCGTCGGCCCCTGGCCGGCCCCCCGGCTCCCTCGCCTTCCCCTCCGCAGAAGTCATCTATTTTGTTGTGTGTACACACCGAAAACAAGGGGCTGCCCCTTGTTCTCCTCCAGCCATGACACATCAAATTATCCTGCCTCCAAACA
Organism: Tinamus guttatus; assembly: GCF_059628265.1. NCBI lineage: Eukaryota > Metazoa > Chordata > Aves > Tinamiformes > Tinamidae > Tinamus > Tinamus guttatus. The sequence goes on along the minus strand of NW_028289244.1, from coordinate 2,594,725 downwards.
CCCCATCTGGCTGTTAGTTTTGAGCTTTTTTTTTTTCCTCTCTCTCTTTTTTTCCCCGCTCTCTAGGTTGTTCCCCACTTTCCTCCTCCTCCTTTCCCTGCTCTCCGGCCCGTGTGTAAAAGTAGCAGGGGGGCCCTTTATTAAAGGCAAAAGCCCCACGGCAGCAGCTTCCCAGCCAAACTGCTCTTGTATTACTTTTTGATGAGTTTTCAATTTAGGCCTTTTGCAGACTGGGGGAAGAAGGCGACTTGAGAGACAGGGGAAGGAGGAGGGGGTAAAAAAAGAGGAAAAAAAAAAAAAACGCAACAGATGGGGCCGATTGTGCTCTCTAGGCAAATTAAGGAAGACATCTGTAGCTCCCAAATACTGGTGGTCTAAAGCAATTAGTCCCCTGTGAAAAGGGGCCTCTCTGAGCCTCCTCCAGCCAATCCGGGCGCCGGCAGCACTCACGTTACAATGGCCTTGACCACAATTCACTGAGCCAAAAAAAAGGAAAGATTAATCCAGGAGGAGCCGCGCGGCCAGCCCGGAGTTGCTAGGCTTAAAAGGGAAGGTTACGTACGGCTCTGCCCCAGTTTGGAGCAAAAAAAAGGAAAAAAAAATCAGGGTGGTAGGGGTGTATTTTTCTTCCCCCCTCCTTTCTGCTGGTCACCCAATATGTACCTGGTTTATGTTCGCTGTCTGGAGCGGGCGCCGTGCGTGTTTGTGCACGTGTCCCTGTACCAGGAGAGAGCTGTAATCTGCAAATTGCTCAGGGACTTCAATTTTCCACTGACTTGTTTGGAAAGTAATGAATGAAGACGCCAGCCCCTGCGGTTGGAATTATCTCCCCCCTCTGCTCCCTCCTGTCCCCCTCTCTCTTTCCAATAAAAAGAAGCTGTTATATGATAAGACCCCTCTGTAAGTGATAATTATAATGATTGTTATGATGCCGGAGTCCGGCTTTTACAATTGGAAATAGGAACTCCGGCTGCGTTAATCCGGTGGTGCGGTCCTTATTTCTTTTGACGTCAGGAAGCTGCAAGTGGAAAATTCAGAAAAGGACTTTATCCCGGCTGGTTATGAGCCCCCTCCCCCTTCCCCTCCTCTTCCCTGGCTCTTTTATTCATGCATATTTATGATCAGTAGATCTCAGTGGAAAAAAAAACACATACAGAAAACAAAAACGGGAGCACAATGGGGAGAGCTGCTCATGGGAGGTCACAGCACCTTTAAATTACACCTCTTGGCTTTGTTCACCCCAGCACAATGGAGCTAAGAGATAGGAAGAATAGCACCCTGCGCCCTGGTGCATCACAATTCTCTCAATGATTTCAGAAAGAAAAGGGAGCCCCAACTAATTTGATATCTTATTGGGTTTCTGTTAACCTAGGAACATGCCTCATCCCAGCTACTGAGGCTTGTCAAGGGCCGAGCTTATACAAAGAGCATTACTAAATCTCTGCCGGGTCTTGCTAGTCAAAGAAGATCTGTCTTGGTCAGGTTTGAATTTGAGCTGAGTTAACTGGTTTGGAAATACAAAAGCACCACCCGCCCACTGAACCTTTGCCCCTTTAAATTAATTAATTTAATTAACGTGCTTATTGTTATAGCGCCAATCAGAATGGGCTCCTCCAGGGGCCACACCAAATTCTAAGCAACCCTTATTTACAAAAGAGATGGGCTCATGGTTTTGGAGCTGAATATGAAGCAAATGACTTCTCCAGGATCTGAAATTTGAGGCCGTAATTTATTCCTCACCCAACATTTTTCTAGGCTGCCACCAGGACTGAGAATGAAGTTGTGAATTACCATGAAAACGATTGGTGCCACTGGTATTTGCTGCCACGACTAGGCAGTGGGGATCAGTTAAAAGGAAAACTGTGCTCTGGAGGTCAAGTGAGCTTTAAGGAACTCAGATAACTTAAGAAAATGAAATCTTTGGAAGTCTGCTAAAGAGAAACAAATCTCCAGGAACGGTGGTTCCAGCACAGCTACCCACATGTCAAAGCATGCTCTTTTTTCCCCTGAGAGAAAGTAAAATCATAAAAGATTTTTTCCCTGCATGGGAAGAATGTGCGACCTCAGAAGCTGTGATTCATTGTGGAGCAAAGGCAGTAGCAAAGGGAGCAGACTCGAGGAGGAAAATTTCTGGAAATAAGCACCTATTCTTATTAACAACACTCTGAAAGTGGCTTTTGGATAGGAAAACAAAGGATTTTTTCCTCATATTTTCAGTCAGTTCACTAAATGCAGCTACTTCTTTTCCTAAAGGGAGAAGAACAGGGATGCAGGGGGTGGAGGCCACACAGGGGTGCTCAGCCATGAGGGCTCTGTGGCTTCTCCATCCATGGAGCTGGGGAAGGAGCTGGAGCAATGAGCCACCGAGTCCCACTGGGCTTTTGCCACTGGAGTCGCCAAAAACGTTGGCAGAGGGTTTACCCCAAAGGGCATCTCTGCCCTGCTTTGGTCAAGCTCCAGGCTGCACCCCGGGTCTGAGAGGGCCGCAGGCTCTTCGGGGCAGCGTCTCCCTGATCTCACACGTGGCCAGAGCAGGGTCTTTGGCTGCGATTCCGTGTGTGGACCCGCTCTGCCTGTGCCGTCCGCACGAGGCGGTGACCACGAGCGGGTGCCACCTCCTCCTGCAGCAAGCAGCGCCTTGCGGAGCCTCTGCTCTGCGTCTGCAGGTGCCCTTGCCAAAATGATGGCCGGCTCACGGGCTCCGGGATTTCTTGGAGCCGCTTCCAGGGCTCGTAAATAATTCTCCTCTTTCTCCCTTGACTACATAAGGTGACTCCACTTCCTACCCGTGCGGGCTGTGCTAGAGCTCCGAGTGCAGGAGGGCTGCAAGGCCTCGTGTCGCCTCAGTTAAACTTCAACATGCAAAAAAACCGCATGAATCAGAAAGGGCTGAACTGTTGATTTGCTACCCACAGCTCCCAGTGAGTTTTTCATCTGCCCTGATTTACACACTTGAAAATCTGACTTTTCCTTTTTTTTTTTTTTTCTGCTTTCCTCCCTTTCCAACACAACCTGCAGATGCAACAAGCAAGGAAGGTCACGGTAGCAAAATAATTCCAACCCTTTTTTCCAGCCCCTGGAATTAAAATGTTGAAAATGCTACCCACATTACATATAAGCACAGGATTACATGGCTTAATGGATAAAGGACAACTGGCTATTTAGAAAGCTATTACAATTTAATTTAATGAAAGCTAAATGGAATCATTACCGTGCCATGTTGGGCCAGAAGAGCCTAACTTTAGATCTCTGTGCACATGCTGTACCTGTAATGCTCTGCACTAAAGGATGTACTGTTTTAGTTCAGCAGGATAACAACTGGGCTATATTGGAGCTGTATTGCCATAGCTAAAACCCCCAGAACTGAGATGTTAAAAAAAATGTTTGCTTTCATCAAACTCCAGTGTTTAAACACATCAAAAAAATGCAATATCCATACCTCAGTATCACACTCTATTATTCATAATGACCAAAATTGGTGTTTAGATGCATTGGTATTTTAAAATAAATAGAATTATCTCCCTCTAAGACTACAAGACTTAGAAATCTGCTTAGAAATGTCATTAAAAAAGAAGGAAAGAGCTAGGGCGAGACTTTTGCAGTCCATTTGCAACCGAATATTGTCCAGCAACACAATCGTGCGTGTTCTGTGTCCTGCATGTGCCTCGTGTTTGTGGCAGAGCCCGGGTGTCCTGGGTTGGGGTTCCTTGCCCCGAGCTGGGGTACAGCAGACCAGCATCACCATGGGTACTGCGAGCTGCAAATATTACCAGAGGCCTTTGGCTCTTTAAGGAACGGTCTTTCGCTCCGTGTTGAACATACTGATAAAATATCCATGCCAGACCAAGGAAACTAATCAGATCATCTGCCGTTTACTTTGCTGTTTGCTTAGGTCGCTGTCCCATGGTTTACAATTATCCCAGTCAAAAGCTGTACAGATGTCCAACTTGGCCTCCTGGCTTTTCTCTTTGGTTTTTCTCCCCTTAAGAATCTTGCTATTGAGAATAACTAATTCTACCAGGAAGTTCTTGGCCAAGTCCCTCCTATTTAAACCTATCTCCAAGGAGAGAGTCCTGCTCCGGCCTCCAGGCAAAGCCAGTGTGTCCCGCCACTGCTTACTGCCAAAATAAGCATTGAAAAATCCTATGTCACACACCAGAGACAACGATGTAGAAGTGGAGAGGTAAGAAAACAGGGAAAGGAGGCGAGATTGTCAAGAGGTCCATGGGATTAGATTTCCACAGCCATTTCGAACGGTTGGGAATTTGCTGCACACACTTCCTTGGTATCCTGGGGAATTTCAGCACTTCATCCTGCAGCTTTTCCAGTGAGCACCAGCATTCCCCGTGCACACACCGGGGTCGCTTCAGCCACGTGTCCCTTCCTGCAGATCAGGGTCAATTTGATGTAATAGAAATAAAACAAGCGTAAGAATGCTCCGTGCTTTGCCTAGGGAAGAGCAGCAGGTACGAGTGCCCACACTTGGGCACTGGCCTGGAATCCTGAGCCCTGCAATTTGTGCACAAAGATCAGTGGTGACTCCAGGCCATGATGATGATGATGATGATGATGATGATGATGATGATGATGATGATGATGATGATGAAGAGAAGACCTGGGGCTTCTCCAGCTGCAGTGGAGAGCCCTGACCCGCAGCTTTGCACCCCCAAGCCAGCAGCCTCCACGCTCCTCCTTGCGCAGGCTGGAATTCTTCTATTCTTCCCATATCCCAAACAATCCTTCCTGTATCTCTTCTGTTAGATAATTTCTTCATTTTCTGCTCCTTTTTCTTTTTGAATTGACTCATATTTCATTGATCGTAAATAGTGACAACTTGTTGAGTCATTTATCATTCTATGATCATCCTATAGAATCATTCTACGATTCAATGATTCTTATGAATTACACTTGCTGTGTGATTTATGAAGATTCCAGGTGATGATTTTTTCCTACTGTCTATGTTTTCAGTATTTACTGTGTATTGCTTTCAAGCTGGAGCAAACTGAGGAAAAGGTCCCCTGTATTAAAATGTTAAAAATATTTCAAATGTGTCTTGTATGGCCCGCAGGATAACTTCCTAATATAAAGGCAAAAACTAATTCCCTGCCCTATTTAAGGTCTGGATTTTTGACCAGCATTAGTCCATTACAAGCCTCTGCAGCCAGCTGTGAGGCTGGAAATTCAGCCTGAGTAGAAAACCTGGATGCAAATGCATCGAGCACCACCCTCTGGCACAAAGCTAAATCGTGAAATGATTTTTCTCCCTGTTAATAACGGGCAAAGCTCCCCGTTGGGGAGAAGTGCAGCGGCCGTGCCTGGTGCGGGTTGCAGCCGTGCTGAGGTGGATCGTATCCAACGAGACAGGAGCTCTGCAGTGATCCGGGGGCTCTGGCTTTTGCAGTCCTGGGGAGAAACCCGTGGGTTTTGGTCCTGCTGTTCTGGAGGGGATCTGTCTCCGTGCAGCAGGGCAGGCCCCGTCCCAGGGCCACCTGCACCTGCTGCCGCATTAAAACCTGCTGAGCTGAGCTCGGAAATCCTTTCTCAGCTCTTTCTGTTTGTCCTTTTTCTAGCTAAATGGCCACTGAGAGGCCAGAGGGCTTTTATGGGTCGAGTCCACCTGTTCTTGCACATTGAATGGGCGACGACTTAGAAAGGAGGCAGAAAATGTGGTTTCCCCGTTGGCGCTGACCTGCGGAGCAGCCCGTGGCCACCCCGCGGGTCCAGCCCTTACGTGCAGGGCCAGAAGCAGCAACCCGGTGTCACCGACGCTCCTCCGTGTCACTCGGGTTTCCTTTAACCACTGTGATGAGCTCCATTATATTTTACTTTTCTTGCAGAGGTGCTTTGTGGAAGTAGTGAAGAGGCTCGGACCTGATGAAGGAGGGTTGTTTGGTGCCAGACCTTTTGCAGGGCTGTGGACCGAGGAGGACTCTTGGGAAGAGTCAGGCTGCTGAGGGTCACGGGATGTCACCCAGTTTAGTCCCTTGTCCCAAGGCAGGAGGGTAACACCAAGACCCAATAGGTGCAGTCTAACCTCCTCTCAGCACCATCCACGCTGGAGATCCCCCCACCCAAAATGAGCTACGTTACCCCCTTACTCCTTTTAACATCAGAAACCTTTTCTTGGCATCCGTCCTGAATTTTACAGCCTCTAATTTGCTTTTTATCCCACTCACTGCGGGCACAGAGCATCTCCCCCTGCCCTTGCTGCCAGCTGCGGACCTCCCTGAGCCTCCTCCTCACCAAGCTCCCTTAATTCAAGCGCCGATTTCCTGGTGGGGTTTGGAAGCCTCCAGGGCAAGTTTGATAGATTTGCTAAGTTCAGGTCGTGCCTCGCTTCCAGGAGATGGAGCTAGAAAGCAAGGAGTGGTGGATACAGCACAGGGAAGCGGCCGGGTTTTCCTGTGCCCAACAACAGCCTCTCAGGAGCCTTCCCCAACCTGGGGACAGAGCTGTCCCCAGCGCTGCCAAAAGGACTCACAGCCCCGTCCCAGCACTTTGCGGCTCTCTGTGAACGCGTTCCTCACACACATTAACCTCATGGAGATTCTCAAAACACAGTTTTGGTTTTTTTTCTTAGTTTAATTACTTTTTAGCTTTTTGCTAAACAGCAAAAATTCAGAATATCAAAACTTCAGCGATGTCCACTTCAAGATTTTAACATGGTTGCCACACTTTCCTCTTTCCAGTAGCAAGAAAATTTGTGTTTTGCTTGATATATTCAGATTAAAAAAAAAAAAAAAAAAAACCTTTTCTTGTGTGTTGTTAATGATTTATGGCCCTTTCAGCAGCAGGACTCTGGAAAACTACTTGGAAGATATGAACACCACGCATTTTTTTCATTTTCTCATCAGATTTCAATTGTTATGATATATGCCCTCATGAGACCATCAGGGGAGAGGGGGCAGGGGAAAGCCTTTTATGGTATATTGTGGTCCATATGGAAAAAATATATATTTCCCACACATCTGATTCAATACAGTGTGCACATTTGTAAGGCACATGTGAATGAATGGCAATATAGGTGAATTTTTATGAAACCAGACTGATTACATGGCAAAAAATAAATCAGTTGAAGCTAGATTTATTTACAGCGTAGTAAATAGGCTGCTCGGAGTGGCTGGCACTATATTGGCAATCAAAACGTCTGGAGAAATGTCAGAGCTATTTTTGAATGAAGCCATAAGGGACAGCATTCCGCAAGCCCAAGCGGCCGTGTGTCGTGTCCTCTTGTTTCACAACAAACCCAAGTGCTGAATAATATTTGCCCCAGTCTCAGGGGAAAACTGTGGAAGGGAAGGGAGAATGTTGTGGACTGAAAATGTCCAGTAATGCGTTAGACAGGATTCCAGGGATTTGGGTTGATTCCCATTTCTGCCACTGGCCGGCTGGGTGACCTTGGCAAGCTGTTCTACTGTAGTCACGTCACATCAGCTAGAAGCCAAGTGCCCTCTCCCATTAAGGCTGTGAGATCTGGGAAGGAAGAGGAGGAAGAGGAGGAAGAGGAAGGTAAAAGTCTTCACGCCGGCTTTGTGAGGGACATCTCAGCATCGTGTCCCCAGGCCAAAGCTCTTGCTTGTGATAAAGCAGGACCTGAAAGGATCCTGCAGGATCCTGAGGTTAGGATATCCCAGGAAAATGGGTTTCTAGGAGAAGCTGTTGCCAGGTTGCATCTACAGCAAATGCAGCAGCATGGAGGAGAAATTCCTCTGGACACCAGAGGTGGCATCAGCTGAGTGAGGCCACCTTGGGTTACCTCTACATCCGCCCACCCATCCCCGTGTCCCGGAGGTTCACAGAGTGTGATGAGGGAGATGTAAAGACCCTTCCGGAGGCCACGTTTGGTCCACTCAGGGAGGCACAAAGTGGGGAGCAAGTCCCCAAGCTCTTGGTGGGTCCCCAACCACCTCTCCTCCTTCTCTGGGGATCTTCCAAACCCGCTTAAACGCAGTCCTGTGCCACGTGTTCTAGGTGACCCTGCATGTGCAGGGGGATGGACTAGATGAGCTCTAGAGGTCCCTTCCAACCTTGAGCATTCCATGATTCTGTGATTCTCTCTGGCCTTTCCCCAGCACAGAGGTAGGAGCATCTGAAGCAGCAAGGCTTCTCCCTTACTCTCTGCTAACTCTGGCCTAGACTGTGGGATTTTGGCATTCGAAAGCATTTTCTGCAGTTCAGCCCTTTCATTAATGGTCCCACTTTTGTCCCTCATTAATTGTCCCTCACACGAGTTGTCCCCTTCCCTTCCCGCTCCTTCTCGCCAGGGCCGCTCCGGCAGAGCCACCCACTCTTCACCACGGGCCCTGCGGCTCCGTGCGCAGGAGCAGACGCAACTTTTGATCTTTCGGGGGGTTATTTCTCCAAGTTCATGATCGATTTTTATACCCAGCCCGGTAATGAGTGGTTCATTTTCTCACTGGGGATGAACTGGAGCAAAAGGGATCATGTCAACCTGAAGAAGTTGTGCTCCACAGCTGATAGTCTCTGGAGACCTGCAGTAAACACTGAAGCTGTTACTCGTTCAGAGCTGCATATTGTCTCATTAAATTTTCCCAGACTGCAACGATGGGGCAGGTGGAATCTGTCATCCACCCTGGAATGAGGCTAATCTGGGACAAAACTGATGAGTTTGGAAATACTTACTTGCATTGCACAGCAGAGAGGAGAGCCCAAGAGGAGATCCCAGAACGCAGGCTAAAAAGCGAACCAACATGTATGTGTGCACACACGCTCGCTCCCACATACACACACTTCTCTTTTTGCTAAGCAAAAGCAAACCAGATTGCATTACCCAATAAGATTAGTACTTTATTGAACCTCATTATAGGTTCACGTCCTCCCATAGTCATATCCCACTGTGTTATTTTTGGCACACGGAGCCACCATGATTTAGTATCCTGTGTGAGAAAATTGAAGTCTCTTTCTAAAATATGTTGACTATTATTCCAGATGTGGTAGTTGCCTGAGATTCTTTTCAAGCAGGTTTTTATGGCTGAGGTTGTTTGAATCGGGCATTATTTATTTATATGTTCAAGTTGAAGAAGGGGTGGGAGCAGTTTTTAATGAAAGTAAAAGGAAAAGGGATAATAAAGTGTGCTCACTGGAGAAAGAAATATTTACAAATAACTTTTGTGTGTTTCCCAAGAAAAATAAAATGAGGGTATATTGAAAAGCAAAGTTATTATTTGGCATCCTCCTGCAATAGCAAAATCCCAGGAAAAGCCAGAATTTAGGTAATTAGACTTTCCAGTTAATTAACTGGTTATAACTAACTGTGTTACTGGCAGCAGGTCAGAGAGAGGCAATGAGTCATTACAGATTCTTTTAAGGCAAGATCACAGATTTGCAGATATAAACGAGGCAGAGAGGTTGAGGGGAGGGAGAAGAGACCCGAATTTCCAGCTACCACACAAAGTTTCCATGTTCGGAGCTGGAGCCTTGATTTATTATTAGCCCTCTATAAACAGCAGAGGTATTTGCACGACGAAGCCGTGGGCACGAGCGCCTGAAACTGAGCAAGCAGCTGAGCAGCAATCAGGGAGAATCAGCAATTAGTGGGTTGCGTGAGGAGTAGAGAGAAATGAAAGCAGAGATGCAACTTGTGCAGGGGATGAAGATATTTGCCTTTGAGTCCAGCAGGAGCAAGACCTGGAGTATGGGAAAGGATATTCCCCGTGGTGCTTCAGGGCATTAATTGACTGCTAATTACTACAGGTGAGGGAGGGTTTTCTCCGTGAGCAGATTTGCACTAAATGCCTGTCATGGAGCATCTTGTATCGCCCTCAGAAGTGGGTGGCCCCAGACAGAAGATGTGAAGCATCCATGGCCGCTCCTTCAGCATTCCAAGCAGGAGCGTCTCCCCAGCGCCGCGTGCTGGGTTTTGAGCTCCAGCTTAGAAAGAATGCAAATAAAATAAAATAAAATAAAATAAACCCTGAAACAAAATCAGCCAGAAGACAAGCTCACATCACTGTACGAAATAAGGAAATGAGTCCAAGCCCAAATTTCCACTGAAGCATCCGGCTCTTCCAGCCCGTTCCCACAGCGATTTTGTCATGCCTGTTCCCTTCCCCATGTCCTGAGCAGAACTGAAAACAGAAGCACTGGAATAGTGGGTGGAAAACCTTTGCATGCTGTTTTCCAGACGGTGGAGGAGAACAAAGCCCCGGAATCACGTTTCATTTCTAGTCCATCTAGAATTCAGGATTCACACCTGGCTGCAGCGCTCACGCTGTCAAGTTAACTCTTAGCCTGTCCACGCTCCGCTATTAAACACATCGGAGTAAGTCAGACAAGTGGGCAGGAGTGGTCAGAATGGTCATATAACCCATGCAAAAGAGGCAAAGCAGCGCGAGAAGTTACTGCTTTGAGGGAAGTGGATCCTGATGTGACTCTGGATTCGGCCCAGAGGAGGAAAGGGAAAGGGAAGAGCGGTGCACAGTGGAGAGCAGGGTGGTTCGGGCGAGGAAGCAAGTGGGAAATGGTAAATGTCGGAGAAATAAAACAGAAAGGAAGGAGATTGGAACAGAAAAAAGAAAAAAAGTAGAATGTGGGGGTCTTTCCTGCAGGAGGGCTCCATGGACAAGTGAGCAAGGACCTGGCGGAAAGGAAAGGCAGGAAATTTCATCCTCAGCTGCGTAGGCGGCTCCGGCGGCGGCGCATCCGCGTGCACACGGGCAGCTTCCTGGGCACACGGGCACTTGTGCTGCTGCAGAAGCAGGCAGCAAGCCGGGGATTTATTACATTCTGATTTTTGTTTTTTTTTAGTCCAAGATTTTAAAAAAAAGATCTCTTGAGAACACTTCAGATGCTCTTTGCTGTGGCTGGACACGGCCACTGCGCATTGTGGTCATGGATAGGCCCAAAACATCCCCCCAGCCGAGACGTGGAGATGCTTTCCACAAGTAACGCCCCCAGCCCAGGGTGTTTCTGATTGCCAGCTCTTTCCACAAGCTCCCCTTGTTTAGGAACATAATACCCAGGAGAAAGCAAAGAAAATGCAGCCGTAAGAGACGAACAGGGCTCGGATACAACACCCCAGTCATCCTGGTGGGTTCCTCCCTCTCATGCCTGGCTCTTCCTGCACATCGGGTCCCATCGATGTGGTTGCCTGGCAAGTTCTTCGGTCTCATTGCTGCTGCCCAGCGCTGTCCCTTCCGCAGCCATCACAGGCACCCTGGTGTCGTCGCTCCCTCCCTCTTCAGCAGCTTCTTGCTGCCTCTACACAACACGCAAGGTGATTTTTGTTTATGCTGAACAGTCTTTTTTTGTGGGGGAAGAGGAGAGAATTTCGTGTTTCGGGTATTACATAGGCACACTGAGCCGCTAGGATGAGGTTTAACATTTTTCCAACGTTACTCAGCACTCAAGGAAAAAAAAAAGTCAGACGGCGGATTTACATCTCTGAATTTCAGTGGATGTGAAGGGTCTAAAATCTCCCTCATGTTTCTTTTTATTGATTGCTCCCAAGATGAAACAATTGGGAGTTTGAGTAAATTTATAACTAGCTTGTGAAATAAGCCTCACATCTAGCAAAGATATTGCACTGAACAGGAAACAAGCCCACAGAAATTCATTATGTTCCCAGAATTAAATGAAAACAATGTAGTTTATGGACCATAGAAGGTAGTTACAGTAAAAATGAAGCAAAAATCCCCAGGCTGCAAAGCAGCCTCTCGCAGAGGGTCCTCGGTCGCTTGGAGGGAGCGTGTTCCAGCTGCCAGTTTTGTGTCATCACTTCAGCATCCGTGATCCTGGAGCCGCGCGCTGTAGATTGGAGTAGCAAACGCACACGCACGTAGAGCATCGTGCCTCGATTTGCCCAAGGAAAGCAAAAAGCAGCAGGAAAGTAAAAAAAAAAAGGCAGCAGGAAAGTAAAAAGCAGTAAAAAGCAGGGGGTGTGGGGATAAGAGACCCGCGGAGGGCTGCACTGCAGCAGGCATTGGAGCCAGATCCGCACCTGGCTGCATCCAGCGCCAGGGAAGACACCTGTGGCTGGTGCCTCTCCTTGGAAGGGGAAGGATGACACAGGAGGGAGCCTTTTAAGCCAGCGGTGAAGGACAGAAAGGCTCTCGCTAGCCAGGTTTCCTGAATACTGGTTCTGAGCACAGGCATTCCTCTCCTCCGGCTGCTCCCAGCTCTGTCCGTGACCCAACAGGAGTTTGTACAGTGGAAATTATTTCTTGAGCTTCCAGCATGGGAAATATGTTTGCTCCTGGATGAGCGCCGAGGGATGGTTTTTCAGGAAAAACAAATGACTAAATAGCATGAGTAGCAAATACGAGCAACAAGCGGTGGCCCTTGACTGCACCAGGCAATGGGCAGCCCGGGAGCAAAACTGCCACTGCCAGCTCTGCGTCGCCCTCGTGGGAATAATTAACTTGTGGGAATAATTAACTTCTCATCACTGGAGTCAGCCTGAGAGGACAAGATAGAACCAGGCACAGCAGAGACCCAAGCTGGAGTGTGCAGGAGAGGGAGAACTGGACTAAAATACAATCGTCTCATGCATTTGCAACACAGTAGGAAGGAAGATTTCGACAGGCTGAGCTGTACGAGGAGGGTAGATGGGCACAACTGCGTCACGCGGGCGCTGGGAGCGGGCAGGGCTGCCCCTGCCACCCGTCACTTTTCCTTCACAAAAAGGTTCGCTTGAAGCTCTGCAGATTTATGGCAGCAACAGAGCCCTGTGGAAGCGATAAATTATGTTTCTGGATCACAGGCAGATGTTGGGACATAAAAGAGTAACTGTAGGTTTGAATATGCCTTGAAATGAGGGCTTTAAGATCCCAACTCCCTCATACGATGGCTAAACCCATCCCGTGAACGTGCAGCCATTTGGCTACGATTCCCCACGCTGGGGAGCTACCAGTGTCCTGGCTGGGAGCGGATGGCAACGGGCCTGCGAGTGGAAGGAAAAGGGCTTTAGAGGGTGCCTAATGCTGCCGACTTGTGCCCAGCCTCCCACTGCTGTCCCTGGCCACTGCTGTCCCGTTTAGCCCCAGGAGCCTCCAGCTCCAGCTCCGGATGGGCCTTCTGCTGCCGACAAAAGCAAACTCCTGCTCCAGGCTGGTAAAACAAGATTCCTTCTAAGCCTTGCTCATGAAGACCCGGCCTGAGGTAGGAAAGCCCTCTCAAGGTCTCAGGAGGGCTTTAAAACAGAAATGAGGAAGAACCTCCCTTGTAAGGCAGTTTCCATGGGAAGCTTCTGAGCAGGGACACAGGCTCCAAGCAGGAGGGCTCAGCATGAGCCTGCCGAAGACCTTGTTCCCATTCCCGGCTCCACCAGAGCTGCAGGTACCAGACCTGCTCTGTCCCCCGGGAACCAGAGCAAAGACCCTGTCCTCTCTGCAGAGCACGTGCAGGAATTAGTCTTTAGGTCTCTTACACACCTGTGAGGCAGCCAGCACCTACAGAAATGGCAACAGAAGCGAAGGAAACGCCTGTGGCTCCCAGCTTATTGAAACAGGGAGAGTAAAAGCCGGTCTGGAATGGCCAGGCAAGCTGAGGAAGGCAATGGAAAGAGTGAGGGGAGTGCAGGGGATGCAGGTCCCCTCCCGGGCCGCATCCCTCATTCCTTCGGCCTTCCGAACATGCGGTGACGGAATGACACGAGCGGAGGAGCGATGTTGTGGCAGCTGGGATCGATCCGCGGCCGGATTCACACCAGGCCTCAGCTGCCTTGAGAAAGCCGCGTGAGCAGCGCGGGCCGAAACACAAACTGGGAAAAAGAGCCATAAAATGGCTTAATAGTCCCGAAGGGAAGCAAGGAGTGAAACTCAAATACCAAGAAAGGCAGCTTAGAGAAGGCTCCCTTCTTTAGGAATTACTGCATGGAAGAAATAGGCTAAGAATTGATTAGTGATCCCTTCTGCTTTGGGGGCCTGGGGAGAGGAGGTGGCTGGGAAAGGGTTTCCCTGCAATGTTACATTTCTTACCGTATCCTTTACCTCTGGAAAAAGTTTTCACAGCTACTGAAACAAGAGACTATGCAACAAGTGGCGTAATGGAAAAGCTGGCAGGTTCTCTGCATGGAGCCCCAGAATTTCACTGCTGGGTTTTCCTGGTCTGCACATTATTTTTCCAAAGGGGCAATCAGCAGGATGAGAGGTCTTGGCACAGACAGGATGTCCCCGGGTGCTCATCCCTGGGGTTTGCTGTTCTGGACAGGATGCGTCGGGCTCCGAAAGGAGCAGCTTTCTCAGTGGCACGTAGGAAACCTTCCTGCATCACAGACCCACAAATCAGGCAGAATTTTTCCAAAGAAACCACGTTTCTTTGGGCCGACTAAGTCCGCCTCCATTTGCAAAAGGCAGAGAGGTTTCCGTAGGATTATCCTGCTCCAGGTTATGAGGAACATGCTCTCCACCGTGAACAGCGTTTCTGGACGCAGTCCCCTCTGAGCTCATCGGGACTAGCAGCGAGTTTAAAGCTGGGCCCGGCTTTAGCCGCCTCCCTCCACCAACAGCAGCCAACGGGCTCCACCATCCGCTGTGACCTCATCGTCACCAGGGACCACTGGGTTTCCAAACCCCAACCCTCTTCACGCTGAAGTCAAGAGTAAAACTCCCATCTGCTCCAGTGAGAGAAAAAAACTAGGCCAAAGCAAAACATTTTGGAACAATCCCACTCGATCTGAGTGTTAAGATTATTACACATGGCAATGAAAATCACAGACGTGTGGCAAACGGGTGAGACATCTGCGGCGCTCTTGGGTGAGATATTGCTCACCCACTTGCTGACAAGGTCAAATAGTTGCAGAATTATCTCATTCCTTGATACCTCGGCCACTAGGTACCAGCAACTGGTCTGAACATCAGGTGCCATCATCTAAACTAGTCTATGGGCCAGCAAGCTAGGTCTGCCTAAGCCAAGGGACACCCTGCAGCCACGGCCCAGCTCCACATGACACCTGATCTGTCCACAAGTCCCATCTCCTGCATCTTTTCCATGCAAAAGAGTCCCTGGCAGCAGCCCAAACCACCTTCAATTCTGCTAAATGATTTTGAAAACAGCATGGTCAGTGTGAAACCGAGTCTTCCAAGCTGCTCTTGCAATATTCAGACAAGGGGTGTTTTAATCACCAATATGAACATTCATGACAATTTGCAGCTATTCCCTTTTATTATTCAACCAATTTATGTGTCTCAAATGAAGCCAAACTATGAATCTTTTGAGCATCCCCAAATGTGAATCTCTACCCAGGCTGGTTTCCTCCTTGCTCTGACATTCAGCAGGACCCTGGCTGTGCAGCAGGGCTTCCTCAGCCTCCTGCACATCCCAAGACTCTATTCAAACAGCAATTACTCCAGCAGTGACTTATGTGGTTGAGCTGCTGAGGCCAGTGCTGGCAGGAAACACATGTTAGAAATTAGTGCATGTCTGGTACTGTCTCCTTTCTCTGTTTCTCCAGGTGGCTGAGCAACTGCAAGCACAAGAGCATTTTCTGATACTGACCCTGGTTAATGTGAGCATAAATGCAAGGTTAATACCCAAAGGATGGTTGATGAAGGAAAAAGTGAAGGAAAGTAATCAGGATGAGAAAAGTAATTCAAACAATTGCTTGAAAAATGTGCACCTTTGGCTTGTATTCTGACAACAAAGGGCGAGATTACTGTGAAATAGGAGAATAACATGTGTTATGTTACTTACTGCTCAGGAAGTAAATCAGCAATGTAAAGAAGATGTTAAAGCTCTTAGCAAAACTGACTCTATCACTATTTTTAATCAGTCAGTATGCCCCAGTAAAAGGCAGCGTGTGCACTGTATGAGTTCCAGTGGCTTTTCTCTATGGACGGATAATGTTTTCTTGAAATCTTACAGCTCAGTTTATCCTCGGGGCTTTCAGAACCTGCTGCACTGAAACAACAACCCTGCTGCCAGGGGTTTCTCTAGAGCCCGGTGCATCCCTGGAGCCTCTCCAGAGCCAAGTACATCCCTACGCATTGGCCTGAGCACCACCCTGTGCTGCCACATCCCTTTCCCCACACCTCACTGTTGCAAGGCAGAAAATGCTGTTTATTCACACCCAAAAAATAA